>NW_021318495.1:183175-232716 GCF_001605985.2 Dendrobium catenatum | reverse complement strand
CCTGGCCGATATGAGTAAAAATAGAAATTCTAAGTCTCTCAAGTGTGTGTGTGTAGGGTTACTTAGCATCAGTCTCTTGAACATTACAAATAGACTCAAGAAGAGAAAAACAAAGTACAGACTATCTCATCCCTAAACCTATGTAATCTTGAACTTGCTTCGTTTGTTCATCCGATCTTCGATTCCTGAAAAGTTAGAAGTAACAGGCAGTCCAAGAGAATTAATAGTGTTTGTCGATCATCAAAATATAAGTCATGAAAATAGATTTGCAATAACGTTTGTACGTGTCTTTGGCAGCCATAGTAAATTTGTTCTTTTGGGGGAAACTTGAAGAGAGAGCTTAAAAGGGAATGAGGAAAGGGTGAAGTTTGAGAGAGGGAGAAGATCCTGTGAGGGGGGACTCAAGGGAGTGTGGAAGGGGATTCCACACGGTTGCTCCAGCAAGCTTGCACCTTAGTACTATCGTATTCAAGGCTTGTCTAGAGGGAAGTTCACAGAAGAAGAAGATCTCCTTAGTGTCAAAGGACCCGGCGACTCTACCATACCGGGAAAGGTGGAAGTGATTTTGTAAGGGCTTCTCCGCCTAGATGTGGGGGCTAAAGGAGAGACATTTAATTTAGTGCAATACTCAGAGGGTGCCTCGGAGGAGTTGACGTATGTCAAGGTTTGACCGAACAACTATAAATCTGGTGTGTTCTTTCCTTTATTATTTCCGCATTTAATTTCCGCATTATGTTTTCTTTGTGATGAATTTTGGTTTAGTTTGAGTTTTATTTTAAAGATATTTAAAATACCAATTCACCTCTATCTTAATTAGCCTTGGGCCAGTTTATAAGGGGCCTAACATCTCTAACAAACTTTCATAACCAGGATGGCATAATTAGGGTTTCTATTTTTAACTGATTGTCCAGGCCTATTTATGGATCGTCCCGGATGATGTGAGAAACAATAAAAAATTCTAAATCATACAGAAAAAATTCCCCCAAGTGTGTGTGTGTAAGGTTACTTAGCATCAGGAACCACATCGTTTATAATAGACTCAAGAAAGGGAAAATTTTATAAACTGACTCAGATTTAGTCTACCCAATTTTGAGCTAGTTCAAATTGTAGTTTGATCTTGTGAACATTAAATTTTAGTAGGCATGATAGTTATAGAGAAACCAAAGTATTTGCTATCATTAAAATTCTATTCCCTAAAATGAGACGTAACAATCTCCCCCTTTTTTATTATGGCAAACAAAAAATAATTAAAGCACTTCAAAATTTTTTAATTAAAATAGTGAGAAGAAACAAACATAGTTCAACTATCCAACAATAGTACAAACTAAAATCAGTGCAAAGTAGAATAGTAGTACAAACTAGAAAGGTACAGCTACTCCCCTTTTGACATCACAAAAAGGATGAGGGGAAAAAAAGGAAAAAAGAACACATAAATTGTAAAATAGGAAAAGACTAAAATAAGGAAAACAATATCATAAAAATAAACTAAAAGACTAATAACATGTGCTTTACGTGGTTCATCTTTATTGAAGATTTCCCTAAAAGATCCATCGTTGTAGTAGAGAGGTTCTTCAAAATCTTCAATTGGATAAACCAATTTATACTTCATCTCCAAAATATAGGCAATAAGATGTCCTAAGGCAATGTTCTTCTTTCTCTTATGGTTGACATGACCAATTTCAGAAAGTCCGTAAAGATTAACAAGGATTAGTTGGGCTTTATCTATTGGTTGCTTAGTCATAATCAAGTAGTTTATTGTTGAAAGAAGAGGAGTAATGTTGACTCTATTACCAGCTTTAGGAATTATTAAAGTTCGAAGAACATGCTGGATGATACGAGCATTGCGAACAAGAGAGGACACTTTAGGCATATGCTCCTAAAATATAATTTTTCTAATCACTTCATTAATTTCACTCCAATCAAAATCAGCAGTAGTGGTCATGGTATGGGCTCTAATTCCCTTAGTCCTTAAGTTCAAAAAGATTCCTAGGTCAGCCTTGGTTATTTCAACTTTCTGCTTAAAAACAAAGGACTTGATTACAGAATGGTCAGAGTTGAAGGACATGTTTGCTAGGAAGTAATGAAAGGTCTCTTTGTTGTAAAGATGGACTAGTGTGAGAATGAGACCAAATTGAGTTGAAGCAAACAAGTTCATTACCTGAAAGGTCAGTTGATCCTGTATAAGAACTCTAGACAGGGTGATCTTAGCGGAGGCAAATCTATGAAAAGATTCTTTAATGGCTTTGGATAGAAAATTATCAGAAGAATTTAAGTGTGGACCCTTGGCGAGAACCTTTTGTCGCTTGCTTGAACTTGCCATGGATAAGATCTAAAGTAAGAAAGGGTTCTGAAAAGGATGTGTTAGTGTGACTGTTGAGTTCCTAACCGATCAATTTAATGAAAAACGAATGTTCATACAGATGAAATTATGTTTGTTTCATACGAAATTCAGTTCGTCTTGTACAAAAAAATTTCGTATGGACGAACGAATGAGTCCAAAATGAAACGGCTTTTCGTAAACACATAACTTACGAAGCGACCTTTCGTACAGACGTTTGACCAACCGATCGTACAGATGAATAGGTGTTCGTCCTGGATGATCAAAAATTTATGATCATTTTAATGTTAGTTGAAACCGTCCCCCACATCGATTTGCCAAGCGTTCGTTAGGTTGAACCAAAGGTTCGTACGTACAAAATATAATATTAAAAATGATCTTATCCATTTAACTGTCATTCAATTTTCCCATCATTTCAAAATTTTGTTCGGACGATCGTGACGATCGTACAGACAAAGTGAAAAAATAAAAACAAAAAAACTGCATGTAAACAGTTCAAATCTGACAGTTGACACACTACACACTTCATCTCGTACGAAAATATTTTCATCCTGGACGAATGTTACTTAATTTTTTCAAAACATGCACTCAATCAAAACTAAAACACAAACATAACAAAAATATAATAGAAAAATGAAAACACAAACTCAAAATACAGAAAAATCACAAACTCAAGGAAACACACAAAAAAACTACTAACAAGAAACACACATCAATGTTACAGAAGAAAAATTTTTATTAAGCATTCAAATAAATTATTCCAAGCCTTGTTCTTAATGCACTGAATGTAACAAAGGCTAAAGGTTTTGTAAAAATGTCTGCAAGTTGATTTTCAGTAGAAACATGAGTGAGTTCAATTTCTCCTTTGGATATATGATCCCTAATGAAATAATGTCTGATGTCTATATATTTGGTTCTTGAATGCTGAATAGGATTAGAAATGCAAATAGCACTAGTGTTATCACAATAAATTGGAATAGTGCCTATATTTATTCTTAAATCAATCAGCTATTGTTTCAACCAAAGTACTTGTGCCACACAACTTCCTAATGCAATGTATTCAGCTTCAGCAGTAGAGAGGGCTACTAAATTTTATTTTCTACTGGATCAAAAGACTAAAGAATTTCTAATAAACTGACATGTTTCAGAAGTGCTTTTTCTATCCACCATACAACCTACAAAGTAAGAATCTGAATAACCAATTATTTCAAAAGAAGAGCTAAACTTAGGATACCAAATTCCTAAGTTTTGAGTTTCTAACAGATATCTTAAAATCCTTTTTATTGCTGTCAAATGAGAATCTTTTAGATCTGATTGAAATCTAGTACACAAACAAATACTAAACATGATATTAGGTCGGCTAGCTGTCAAGTAAAGCAAAGATCAAATATTTCCTCTAAATTTCTTTTGATCAATAGATTTTGCCCTTAAGGTCTTATCCAATTGAACTGAGGAACTCAAAAGTGTACTAACAGGTCTAGCATTGTCCATTTCATACTTTTTGAGGATATCCTTAGCATACTTTGACTGACTAAGAAATGTATCATTCTCAATTTGCTTAATGTTAAAGCCTAGAAAGTAACATAAATCTCCCATTAAACTAATTTCAAATTCACTACTCATTGCTTTAGAAAACTTCTCACAAACATTTTTATTTGAAGATCCAAAGATGATATCATCAACATAAATTTATACAATTAGTATATCCTTTCCAACTTTCTTCAAAAAGAGAGTTGTATCAACACTTTCTTTTCAAATGATCTTTCAAGTAGGAAGGTGCTCAATCTTTCATACTAAGCCCTAGGGTGCCTGTTTCAATCCATATAATGCCTTTTTCAATTTGAAAATATGATTTGGGTATTTAGAATTTTCAAAACCTGGAGGTTGTTCTACAAAAACATCCTCTTGAATTACACCATTTAAAAAGGTACTTTTTACATCCACTTGGTACAGTTTAAATCCTCTAAAACAGGCGAAGGCTAACAAAACCATAATTGCTTCAAGTCTAGCTACAGGGGCAAAAGTCTCCTCAAAATCAAACCCTTCAATCTGATTATACCCCTTAGCAACTAATCTAGCCTTATTTTTAATGACTACTCTTGAGTCATTCATTTTATTTTTTAATACCCACTTAGTTCCAACTACACATTGATCATTTGGCCTTGTAGTTAATTCCCAAACTTTATTTCTAATAAATTGATTTAACTATTCTTGCATAGCTAAAATCCAAAACTTATCTGAAAGTGCTTGATCAATATTTGTAGGTTCTATTGTTGAAATGAAGGCTAAATAATTGACTTCTTTGTTTAATCCATGCCTAGTCCTTACACCCTCACTACGTTCACTAATTATTAATTCTCTTGGGTGGTTTTTAGAAAATCTCAAATCTCTAGGCAAAGGGTTTTCTATCTCCAAATTTTCTTCTAATTTTATTTTATCAATCTTTTGGGAGTTAATCTCCATCTCATCTTCTACAACATTTGGCTTTTCCAAAATTTCAGATTCATCAAATATAATATGTGTGGTCTCTTTAATTACCAAAGTTCTTTTGTTGAATACTCTATAAGATTTTCCAACACTTGAGTATCCGACAAAAATTCCTTTATCTGATTTTGGATCAAATTTTTCTAAAGTAGATTTTCCATTATTATGAATAAACACCTTGCAACCAAAAACATGTAAATGTGAAAAATTAGGTGTTCTTCCTTTTAGCAACTCATAGGGTGTTTTGTTTAATTTAGATCTCACATTCATCCTATTCAGAACATAACATGCAGTGCTAACCACCTCAGCCCAAAAATATTTAGGAAGTGAGTATTCTGCCAACATGGCTTGAGCAGCTTCTATTAATATTGTATTCTTTCTTTCGACTACCCCATTCTGCTGAGGAGTTTTAGGTGCAGAAAAATTGTGATCAATTCCTTTCTCCTTACAAAAGTCCTCAAATTTTTCATTCTCAAATTCTCCTCCATGATCACTTTGTATAGTCATGATTTCACATCCTAGCTTTCGTTGAATCAAAGTCGAAAAGTTTCTAAATTTCTTAAATGATTCATTATTATGAAATAGAAATCTAACCCATGTGAATCTAGAGTAGTCATCCACAATCACAAATCCGTATACCTTTCCTCCTAGACTTATAGTTCTAATTGGTCCAAAAAGATCCTTATGCAAACTCCAATGGTTTACAAGTTCTAAGATCCTTATTGGACTGAAAGGAGGACTTCACATGTTTTCCTAATTTACATGCATCACAAAGGTGGTCCTTAGTAAAGTCTAATTTTGGTATACCTCTCACTAAGTTCTTTTGGGCAAACCTCCTAAGGTTTTTCATGCTAGAGTGATAAAGTTTTCTATGCCAAAGTCATGATTCATCAGAAATAGTTTTTAAACAAAAAGCAGTAGGAGTTTGAATGCAATTCAAATCTAGCATATACATATTTTTTACCCTTATACCATTCAAAACATCATTTCCATTTTGGCTTAATATGCAGCTTGTAGGAAAACATTTCATGTAATACCCTTTGTCACATAGCTGGCTTATACTTAATAAATTATGCTTTAAGCCTTCTACCAATAACATATTTTCAATGTAAAAATTCTTAAGATTTCCAATCATACCTGACCCAACCACCTTCCTTATGGTGTTATCTCCAAGTGTAACCTTGCCTCCACTCCTGGCTTCCAGCAATATGAATTATACAGTATCTCTAATCATATGCTTTGAACATCCACTGTCCAGGTACCATATGCTCTCACTAGGTCTTTTGTGAGAGTGACCCTGTAAGATTATGAAACATTAGACCTGAGAACCCATCCTTTTGGAAATTTAAAAAGAGATGCATGTATGATCTTTCTAGGTTTATTCATCTTAGGTTTCCAAACCAAATAAGTTTTCTTCTTCAAATTAATGTGTGAGCTATGTGCCCAATCAATCCATAATTATTACATTTGACTTTTGGAAAAGGATTCCTAAGTCTTCTACTATGTATTTGTCTATTTAGGGATTGCATAAATTTATAATACAAAATAGGATTAGTGAAATCTTCAAGTTTATGGGATATCCTAATATCCTCAAGAGCTTTTATCGTTAATTTGTAAAATGAATTCATATCTTCCAAAATTTGATTTGTATAATTGATTCTATAAAACTTGCTCTCAGATTCATCCTTAAAATTTTTAAATTCTTTTTCAAGTTCTGCAAAGGATGATTTCAAACTTTTATGATTTTAATTCAAGTCATCAAACTTGTCAAGTAATTTTATGTGGTTGTCATCAATTAAAGCATGATCTTTCCTAAGGATTTCTTGTTCCTTTTGTGGTTCCTCAAATTCTAAGCTCAAACTAGTATGCATTTTCTTCATTTTCCTATATGCATCATGCATGTGTTCTGAAACTTCAAAAAGTTCATCATAAGTTAAGTCACATGCCTCTTCTTGATCGTCAGATCAAGATTATCAGCCATTAAGCACATATTAGTGACTTCCTCTTCCTTTTCCATCTTTGATGAGTCCGAAGCTGAGTCCGCCCATAAAGCTCTTTGGAATTTCTTCTTGCCCTTCTTCACAATTGGCTTCTCTTCTACTTTCTCCTTACTAGGAGTGGCTTTGAGTTTTGGGCAGTCTGTCTTAATATGTCCAGGTTTCGTGCACTCATAGAAAATAACATCATTTGAAACCTTGACATTCTTATTAAATTTATCTCGATTCCATTGTTGGCGACTCTTCTACTTCATCTTCAGAAAGCTTCTGAATTGTCTAGTCATTAATGCGATATCATCTTCATCCTCAGGTTGTGAGTGTACACTCTCAGATTCCTCCACTTTTAGTGCTACATTATTTTCCCTCATGGTTCACCTACATCAATCCTTCCAATCTTTCTTTTATTAACTCCTTGCTTGTAAGCAATTAGCGAACCAAGAAGATTATCAATAAAGTAAATGTTTAGATCTTTAGACTCTGTAATTGTAGTAATTTTAGCATCATAAGCAGTAGGAAAACAACAAAGAATCTTATTAACCATTTCAGCATTCGTTAGTTCCCTACCCAATGCATGTAAAGAGGTGACTATTTGTGTGAATCTTGTGTACATATCAGAAATATATTCATTTGGTTTCATGTGAAACAGTTAATAATCATGCAACAAGATATTAAGTCTAGATTGTTTAACCTCATTAGTCCCCTCATAAGTTATACAAAGTCTATCCCATATGTCCTTTCCACTCTTGCAAGTAGAAACCTGCATGTAATCTTCTGATTTAAGTGCACAAAAGAAACTATTCAAGCATTTAGTATTTAGTTGTGCTAAGTCACATTCTTCTACTTTCTAGTCCATAAAAGGTGTTTCAACTCTAATTCCGTCAACTAGTCTCGTTGGTTTTGTACCCTTCCTGAACTAAGATCCATATATGATAATCAAGTGACTGTAAAAATGTAGACATGTTTATTTCCAAAAATCAAAAGGAACATTGTTGAATAATGGAGGTCTAGTTATAGAGTAACCCTCAGGTGTATTTTGGTTTCCAAATGTAGCCATCTAAAAGTAGTCTAAACTTATGATTTTAAAACAAAGCTCTAATACCACTTGTTGAAACTTATTCAATATGAATTAGGTTGTTTAACCTTAGCTTATGTCACAGCGGCTAACCAAGAGAGGGAGTGAATTGGTAATTAAAAATTAATCCCTCTTCTAAAAATAAAAAAATAAGAATTAACTTTAGTGAATTTTATGGAAAGAGATTTTTCAACCACAAGTTAAAACAGTAAAAATTAAAAGGCAGCGGAAAATAAAAAGACACAAGATTTATAGTGGTTCGGTTAAACATGACCTACATTCACTCCCCGGAGGCACCCTCTTAGTATTGCACTAATACCACTAGTGACACTCCTTTTGCACCCACAGCAAGGAGGAGAAGCCTTTACAAAACTCTCTTCGACCATTACCCAGTGCGTCAGAGAACCGTTGTTCTTTTACACTCTTCCCAGTGTTGGCACAGAACCATCCATCCTTTCACACACTGCCGATGTAGGCAGAGAACCCTTCATCCTTTCACACTCTCCAAGTGTAGGTAGAGAACCCTTCGTCATTTCACACTCTCCAAGTGTGGGCAGAGGACCCATCGGATGTTTACACTCTCCAAGTGTGGGCAGAGAACCCTTCGGCTGTTCACACTCTCCAAGTGTCGGCAGAGAATCAGATCTCCTTGACAGATCTTCTCATAAGAAATCTAGAAGAAAGAGAGAAAAGAGTGAAGTAATGAAAAACCACAAAAAGAGACTCTTACCTTTGAGTACCAAGTGAAACCTTGACTCTCCAGTAGTAAGAATCCTCCTTCAAACACTCTCTCACACTCACTCCTTGAGTCTCCCTTCAGTTGGCATGAGGATCAGTACGAAAAAAGACTAAGAGGCAATTTTAATTGGACATTATATCGGAAAGACACAAAAAACTGTCCAAAAATTGCTGATATTCAAGTCTGTACATAGTGGATCGTCTCATACGATCGTGGATCGCCTTAGACCAACTTACTTAAGTCAGTTGCATATAAACCCAATGTATATTGGTACAAACTTACTTCATACCCGATAATCATCCCATATGAACTAAGTTCGTCTGGTACAAACAGTTATACCATGGGTCGGTTTGACAAACTACAGGAAGTTATCAAAATTGGAAGTAATAAAACTTTTTCAACCTGGGATGAATACGAGTTTTTCTAGACAAATTTTTTACAGCGAGCATTTCGTCCTGGCCGAATAGGAACTCGTCTGAACAAAAAATTTCCAGAGAGCATTTCGTCCTGGCACGAATTGAAGTTTGTCTAGATGAAATTTTACATAGGGCATTTTGTCCTGGCACGAATATAGGATTTCGTCTAAACAAAAATTTCCAAAGTGAATTTTATCCTGGGATGAATAGAAAATTCGTTTGGACGATCAGGACTTAGAAAAATTTTCTTACTTCATATTCGTTCGATTGCTCTTCCGAGGGGATAACTTGCTTAACCGTCTTGTACGAACATGATTCATCCCGTATGATCAGTATGAATTTTAAAGATCACCCCAAGTGTGTGTGTGCTAAGTTACTTAATTACAATCACTCCCTCTCAAACTCAATACAATGAAAAGTACAAGCTTCAATTTTATAAATTGTCTCATGCTGAATTTTGATTTGAAGTATTTATTAGTCTGGAGTTTGATTATCCTGAAATGTTAGTCCACACAAGAGCAAACACAATTCTTCTAAAAAGTGTTAGGAGAAAAAAAAACTTTAAAACAATAATATTTGTAATCATCAAAACTTTACATATTGCAAGAATGTAAAACATGCAAATAGCAACTTTCTAGTTCTTCTACTTCTGCTTCCAAACTTAACTTTGTACACACCTCATTCAAGGGTTGTACGGCTCTTATGTGTGATGATATTATGGTGTCTCAATTTGCCGCACCTTTTGCTCTTACACTTGTTGGTAAATTTCTTTTAAGTAGGCCTAATTTGGATGTTATAAGGAAAATTTTTGTTATCTTAAAACTATTATGTTCTTTTCATATTGGGTTGCTGGACTCTCATCACATTGCTATCCAATTGACGAATGATCTTGATTATAGTCGCATCTTTTCAATAAGGTCTTATTATATTAAAGCTTGTCAAATGCGGCTTATTAAATGGAGGCCTAACTTTTATGTGAGGGAGGAATCTCCTATTGCACTTGTTTGGATTTCTTTATGTAATTTCATATTACATTTTTTTAATTCCCAAATTTTGTTTGTCCTTGCATCGCTTTTTGGGAGACCCTTATAAACGGATCAAGCTACTACATCGATATCCCATTCTTATATTGCTCATGTTCTTGTGGAACTTGATGTTTTTAAGAAGCACCTATTTGAAGTGTGGATAAGTTCTGAGCTAAATGGGTATTTCCAAAAAGTGGAATTTGAAAACCTACCTATCTTTTGCTCTCATTGTAAAATGCATGGCCACGGTGAAAATGATTATTTTAGGTTGCATCCCCAACTTCCTAAGGATAAATTTGTATCCAAATAGTCACAACGTAATGGTCATGCTCCTCCTATTGAGAATGCAAGTTTGACTTCTGTTGAGATTGTTAGAAATAAACCTGTGTTGGGTGTTGTTCCTCCACCTGTTACTATTAGATTGGTTCCTCCTTGTACTTCACCCATTCATATTGATTCAGATCCATCTATTATGGATGACCCCAGCAATGCTCAAGCTACTAGTACATTGGTCTGTAATTCTAATGATTGTGATAAGTCGGTTAACAAAGAAACTTCTGATGCTCTTCCAGTAATTATTACCAACCCTATTTTGTCAGCTAGGGATTATTTATTGAAAACTAATAAAGCTTCTAATGTTGATACTTCTCTATATATTGTTCACGAATAGGGAGAAGTTCTTTGTATTGAGAGAAATAGTTCAAATCATTATTTGGGGTTGAATGAACAAGCATTGGTTGAAAAAGAAAACGTTGAACTTGGTCTCAACAGTATTGCTTATGAGGCTGAAGAAGTTTTAGAGGAAGGTGAAGTTTCCCCAAAGGGTAAGGCAAAGGTATTGAGTAGTGAATGTAACTCTCCTTCTACTACTCATCCTAATTATGATACCCTTATAGAAACTGATGAATTAGAATTTGCTGCTAAATGTTTTGCTAAAGACAACAATGATATTAGTTTCATTAAAACTCAAAGTAAGCATTGTAGGAAGAGCAAAATCTAGTTTTACAATCAGGTAGAAATACCCATTCACATACTAGTCGTTAGCACTATTATTTATGTTTAAATTGATTATCTGGAATGCTAGGGGTATTGGGTGTTCTTCTTCTCACTTGCGAGTGAAGAATCTTTATTGCATTCATAATATTTATATTCTTGTCTTACTTGATCCACTTATTAATGTTGCAAATTAAATATTATGGATTAGAATTTTAATCATAGCAAACATTCATATTTTTCTATGATTGTCTTACCTGCTAACATTTTAGGTCCACAAGATCGAGTGAAACTCAAGCTAACTCAAGGTTTGGGTAGATTAGTTTTGTATCTGTTTGTAATTTTTCTTTATTGAGTCTATCATAAATGATGTCGTTCCTAATGCTAAGTAACCTTGCATACAGACACATGCGGGAAAATTTCTATCTATTGGTTAGAGTTCTCTATTTTGCTCACATCGTCCGATACGATCCAAAAATCATCCTAGATGATTAGCTAAAATAGAGACCCTAATTAGGGCATCCTGATTAAGGCAGTCATCATTAAGAACATCGTTCTGGATGATCTTTGTATCACCTGGGATGAAAGGCTCAAATCAAAATGAATCAGCCGCTAGAACTATTTAGGTATTATTTATTTTTGAACATCGTCCTAGAAAATGCAACATAATTATGCCTAAATTAATCTGGTAATAAAGGAAAGCAATTTTGGTTTGATTGCTTAATTAATTCATCCTGGATGATCGCAGGATCGATCGAGATGATCAGTTCAAAAAACCTTAGTTGCTCCTAGATAATCAACATCTGACAGCTCTTATTCAGGGCAATATTCTGGATGATTTTCCTCGGATTTGAACTAATTATGTAGGATAATTATGAGATTGGACTGGATGACCAAGGTAATTTTTCATCGTCCAGACATCCATTCAGAGCAATTTTCTAGACGATATTCAAGGATTTGTGCTGATCGTACATGACGATATTATATCGGCTTAGATAATATAACCAAAAATCTTCTAATCATCCCAAACTGATTGGACTGATTGAGAAAAACTTATGTTGATCAGCCAGGACAATATCCATATCATCCTGTATGATAGAGTCAGTTTGTATAAAATAAGAGCTATTTCAAAAGTCTTTTATTTAAGAGCTCTTATTCTACCAAAAAAATGAGCTCATTTCTTGCTGCTGTTATAACCTGAGAGAGGAAAGAGGAGATGGAGAGCAAGGGAGAGAGATAGGATCTTATGAGGGGGAGTTTATGTGGGAGTATACAAAGTTTTCTCTAAGAAAGGATCCATCGTCTTCTTCTCCAATCATCATCCTTAGTTCCTTAGGGGTTCTAGAGAGGTAAACTCAACATCTGATCAAGGTTCTTTGCCTACTTTAGGAGGAAGTAAAAGGAGTTAGGTTCTCTGCCTTCTTCTAGAGGAAGCAAAAGGAGTTGGGTAAAAGGAGAGACACTGAGTTTAGTGCAATATTCGGAGGGCGCCTCCGAGGGGGTAGACGTAGGTCGTGTTGATCGAACAACTATAAATTTTTGTGTTCTTTATTACGGCTTCTGCATTTATTTTTTGCACTTTGATTTCTATGGTGAATCTTAGTTTTAATTTTAGGATTGTGATTTAATCGAATGATTTTTTAAAATATCAATTCCCCCCCCCCCCCCTCTTAGTTAGCCTTGGGATTAGTTCATAAGGGCTTAACATCCTTAATGAACTTTCAAGTTGTATTAGAGAGGGATTCATAAAATTAAGTTTGAAAAGTTTTGAATTTTGATTCTTTGCTAACTTTGGTAATCGTAACCCAACGAAAGGATATTCTATTACGCTTCCACCTTTGTTTGATAATATTCCTTTTGATTTTTGGAAAACTTGCATGTCAACGTCTATACAATCGCTTGATTATCATATCTGGATGCTTGTTAAAGAAGGTTATACACCACCTTCTTGTGAACTTAATAGCATTAAAATTGAAATTCCTTTTACTAAATGGACTTTTGATAAAAGATATTTAGCATAACTTAATGCAAAATGCTTGAACTATTTTTTTTGTGCTTTGAAATCCGAAGATTATATACGTGTTTCAACTTGTGCTACTCGTAAAGAAAATTTGGGATAAATTGTGTGTAATTTATGAAGGAATCAATGAAGTTAAACAATCTAAATTGAATATTTTATTGCATGATTACGAACTTTTTCGTATGAAATCTTATGAATCAATTTCTAACATGTATACAAGGTTTATTTAAATTGTCACATCATTGCATGCTTTAGAAAGAGAGCCAACTAATTATGAAAGGGTCAATAAAATTTTGAGATGCTTGCCTTCTTCTTTTAATGCTAAGATCACTATAATTACTGAATCTAAAGATTTGAATACTTATTCTATTGAAAATTTGCTTGGATCACTCATTACTTACGAGCAAGGGCTGAATCAAAGAAGTCTTGAGACAGGTGAGAAAAAGAAGGAGAAAACTGTGGCACTAAAAGCCAACAACAAGGATAAGGACTCAACCTCTCTAATGACTTTGTTTATTAGATTTTGAATTTTCTTCAAGATCACCTGAAGAGAGAGAAACCCCATTTTTTTGTTTGGAGTAGAATTTTGAATTTTCTTTTTGCGGTTGCTCCGCTCGACACTTATGGCATCGGAGGATCACTGGACCCAGGCTCCCAGAGTCTCAGTCAACCTCCGTCACCCTCCTCCATCATCACGAAAGATCTCACAACAATTCGATTCATCTCCACCTGCTTTCGGAGATAATGGTCACAAGAAGGAAAATATGTTCTGGTTTAACAAAGATAGGCCACGGATTATCAAGGAAGGAACTTTTGAAGAAAGAAGAAGATTATTGACTGCATTGGCAAAGGAAAACCAATTTTAATTGAAGATTCTAATTTGAAGATATTCTATAAACAAAGAACAAATTTCCACACAGGAAATCAGATCCAAAAAGAGGATTGTACTCAAACCTCTTGTAAGAATGCTACAGAAGCTACTAAGGAAGTTTTGTATGGTGCTTAGAAAGATAACCAGATTATTGATGATCTGGTTATAGAAGAAGTCAATATGATTTTTAAGGAACATGAAGGCATAGACAAGGCTGATCGGAGCTCTGACCTGATTAAAGTTCGGGAATGTGAATCTGGAGAACTTGGGAATTGTATTTGAATAAACAATGTTGAAAGTTCCAATCCTGTTACTAAAAAATAGAAGTTAAATGCTTGGAAGAAGAAGGATAATATCTAAGTCTCTGAACTTAATTTCGGGAAAAATTTTGTGAATGAACACTAAGCTGTTAAACTTCATGTTGGAAATGAATTTAAAAATTCAAACAGACTTAGAGGTCTCTGGTGATAAAGATATTTGGTAATAATATCCCTTTCAATGTCATTAGCATTGAGTTAAGGAAACAATGATCCAGATTTAGCAAATTTCATTTAACCCAACTAGGACTTGGATGGGTGCTTTGTGCCATAGAGAATCAAGAATATTTGGAAGAAATAATTGCTTCAGGTCCCTGGTATGTCAACATAAACATAGTGGGTATGGACAGGTGGTTAGCAGCTTTCTCACCTACTTCATTCAAAGGCCACACAGCCCCAATTTGGATCCGTATGCCAAATCTTCCACTTCAATGCTGAGGTGAAGTGAATGTTTGTAGAATTGCTTCCATGGTGGGGGTTCCTTATTTGATCGATGGCAACATGTTCCAGTGGTCTAGAAGAGAGTTCGCAAGAGTTTCTGTGAGAATCAAACTCTATGAGAAGTTACCCATGGGTGTTTGGGTTGAAGGAGAACTTGGAAAATTTTACCATAACATTGAATATGAAAGCTACCAACATTTTGCTTCAACTGTGGTAAGCTTGGTCACTTAAGGGAGGAATGTTTGAAGAAATCTACTTCAAAAGGATCTAAACAAGTGATTGAAACTCAAACCAGTGAAGGTATAGTGGGAGCTGGAGATACAAGCAAAATTATTCAAAATCAGGTTCCTGTTGATAATGGCAATGGAGATGGCTATAGTCCTTGGATTCATGTGGACTACAAAGCTAAGAAGATTCATAAGAAAGTTCCTGGGAGTAAGGAATTAATAAAGGCCAAATCTAGTTCAGAGGGGAGATCAAAAGATGCTGTTAAACCAAGCAGAACAATCAGTGCAATTGCTGGGAATATTTTGTTAAAACAAAATTCATCTGATTCAATTAGTTTGAATCAAAAAGAAGGAGATGTTGTTACAAAATCCAATCCTAATATAGATATCTACTGTGATGTAGTGGGTATCAGACCTGGAGATGTTTCTGAGGTTAATATTCAGGATACAATAAACAAGTTTGAAATTCTGGGAATTATAGCAGAGAAAGGTGAAATAATTGAGCAAGGTTTACAACCAAAGGAACATGAAGACACTCTGACAGAACCATTCGATGTTGTATCTAAAGTTTGTGAAGATATCTCTTCGATTGTTAAGAAGAGAGCAACAAAGAAGTTAAAAAATTTGGGACCAATTAGCCTAAAGACAAGGGGCAGGAAAAATGAAGAAGTGGCTAAGGAGAAAGGGGGAATTTATTCCCCATTGATCCATAAATGAATTCCATCTAATTTTGGAATTGTAGAGGAGCCAAGAAAAAGAGGGCTTCTCTCTACCTCATGGAGGTGGTTAAAGATCAAAATGTTATTTTTGTTGGGCTATTGGAGATTAAACTAGTCTTTATTGAGAATAAAGATATAGAATCTTTTATTGGCACTGGTTGGAATTACAGCTATGTTCCGTCTGCAGGTCTATCTTGAGGCATCCTTGCTATGTGGAGAAGCAGCCAAGCTAATTTCAACATGATTGTGTCTTCATCTCCATTCATTGTAGGTGATTTGGATATCCTTAATAAGGGAATATGGAGAGTAGCTACTATATATGGCAGCAAAGATGTGTACAATTGAAGAATTCTTTGGAACGACTTGGAAAAACACATCACCAATGATTGGCCTTTGGTGATCGGTGGAGATTTCAATTGTCTTTTGGCTAAAGAAGACAAGATTGGTGGTAGGAAATTTACCTTCTCATTGGGGAGATGTAATACTTTATGACTTCTAATGATCTTCATGAGCTTAAGTTCATTGGTCCTAGACTGACCTGGAGCAACAATAAGAAAGGCTATGATCGAATAATTGGACCGAATTTTGGTCAATGCTGCAGCAGTGAACTGTAATCAATAGATGGTTGTTAAACATCTTCCCAGAATTATGTCTAATCACTGTCCTATTCTCCTCAATACTTCAGTTCTTCCTTCTAACAGTAAAAAAACTATCAAATTTGAGGATGTGTGGGCTTCGTATCCAGCATCTTTTGCTTTTGTGAAAAAAGCTTGGATGAGAAGAGACTCAGGATCTCCAGCTAAAATTCTGAATTATAAGTTTAAAAGGTCTCTCAAATCATTATTCTTTTGGAATAAGGCTAAGCACAAAGAGTTGAATCATATGAAGGAATTGCTCAAAGAAGAAATTCTCATTCTTCAAACTAAAGAATCTGAAGTTGGTATCCTATCCATGGATGATTATTCTCTTCTGAAATTTAAAATCAATGAGCTCAACTCTACTTTGGCTTGGTTAAACACTTGGTGGAGACAATGATCCAAAGTTAAATGGATTGGTGAAGGAGACCAAAATTCAAAATTTTTTCACTCAATGGCAAGTGCTAGAAAGAACAGCAATCTCATTCATTGTATTAAGGATGGCAACAGGATTATGGTAGAAAATCAGAACCAAATTGAAGACATTTTGTTACAATACTTTAAAGATAAGTGGCGAGATAGAAGATGTATACTTGAAGGTTGGCCGGATATCCACTCTGTTCTGGATGAGGATGATAAGAGTAAGTTAAATAGAGAATTCAGTTTTGAAGAAATATAAAATGTTATTAAACATACCACGGGAGGATCTTCTCCAGGATTAGACGGTATTTCTTATTATTTTCTCAAAATTTATTGGCCTATTATTAAAACTAAATTCTGTGAAGCTATGAGAAACTTTTTTGAAACTACTAAAATGAATGAGGATTGGAAGAGAGCTTTGATTGTTCTGATCCCCAAAATTAACAATCCAAAATTTGCTAATAATTATAGGCCTATTAGCCTTTGTAACACGGTGTACAAAATTGCTTCCAAAGTTCTTCTTAGCAGATTAAAAAGCATTATTCCAAAATCAATCTCTCTTGAACAAGCTGCATTCCTTAGAGGGAGATCTCTTCAAGACCATATTTTGATTTCTCATGAACTTATTCATAAGTTCAGGTTCTCTAAAGTTTTTAAAGGGCTTGTGACTATTAAATTAGACATGGAACAAGCATATGACTCAATGGGGTGGCCAACTCTTCAAAAAATTGTTTGTTACTTTGGATTTCCTGATTTCTTCTCAAAGCTTATTTTAGAATGTGTTCAAAATCCTGCATTCTCTATTTTAATTAACGGTACTCCTTCCAACTGGATCAAAGCTATGTGTGGCTTTAGATAAGGGTGACCCTTGTCTCCTTACCTTTTCATTTTATGTTCTCAGCTTCTTTCTAATGTCATAATAGAAAGGGATGATTTTGGTGTTCGGGTTAGCAGTAACAACCCAAGAATTTTGCACTTATTTTACGCTTATGATATCATCTTCTTTGTTGAAGCTAAACTCAAAAATGTGAGAACTATAAAAGGTATTGTTAACAGTTACTATGGTTGGATTGGCCAAAAGGTGAACATTAGCAAATATGGTATGCTTTCTGGGAAAGCAGTCTCTAACTTGAAGAAAAAAAAAATTAAAGACATCTTGGGATTCAAAGAAGTAAAGGAATTCAATTATTTGGGAACAAAATTGGCTTTAAAGAGGCTGTCTAAAGTAGATTTCCAATTCATATTGGAAAAAAATCTATAGAAGCTTAATAATTGGGGGATCAAATTCATCTCATTAGCAGGTAAAATTACCATGGTAAAGCATGTAATTCTATCTATCCCTTCATTCCATTCAACAGTATCTTTAGTACCGAGAAGTGTTCTTCAAGAGGTGGAGAAGCTTTGCCGAAATTTCATTTGGGATAAATCTAATGAAGATCATGGATTGCACTATGTTAGCTGGAAGAAGATGTGTGATCCAGTGGAACTAAGCGGCAGAGGAATGAAAGTGCTCTGATAGCACTAGAAAGTTTGTTAGGGATGTTAGGCCCTATGAACTGGCCCAAAGCTAATTAAGAGATAGAGGTGAATTGGTAAAAAATATCTTTCAATCAAAACACAATACTCAAATCAATATCACCACAACAAAAACCAAAGTGCGGAAATTAAATACGAAAGTAATAAAGAAAGAACACACCGGATTTATAGTGGTTCAGTCAAACTTTAACCTACGTCCACTCCTTGGAGGCACCCTCCAAGTATTGCACTAAACTAAGTGTCTCTCCTTTAGCTCCCACAGCTAGGCGGAGAAGCCCTTACAAAATCAATTCCACCTTCACCGGTGCGGCGGAGTCACCAGGTCCTTTAACACCAAAGAGAGCTTCTTCTTTGGTGAACTTCCCTCGAGACAAGCCTTGAATCCAACGGTATTCAGGTGCGAGCTTGCCGAAGCAACTGTGTGGAACCCCCTCCACAGTCCCTTGAGTCCCCCCTCATAGGATTTTCTCCCTCTCTCAAACTCCACCCTTTCCTCACTCCCTTTCAAGCTCTCTCTTCAAGTTCCCCCCAAAAGAATGAAGCTATAATGGTTGCCAAAGACACTTACAAAGTGTCATGTCATAGCTTAAATAGAAGATCTCAAAACAAGCTCATTAATGCAATTTTCCAACATTATCATCTAGGATGATACTAATATCGTCCTGTACGATCAGTGCAATTTAAGCCCAATCAGCCAAGACGATTTGAGACGATCAGAAGAAGTTTGTTCATATCATCCAGGATGATAATATATCATCCTGGATAAACAGAACAAATCGTGTAATATCATCTTGAACATCGCCCTGAAAAATAGCTGTCTGATGTCCAATCATCCAGCATATCGGCCAGGATGATCTGGCGAGCGTCCAGGACGATTTGATCATGCAATCAAATTATAATTGCTTTCCTTAAATTCTAGAGAAATTTTGGAAAAATTGCCTTGGATCATCTTGGTTGATATTTTATAGACCTGGATTATCCTCTGGACGATGTCCAAAAATAAGTAATTCTTAAATAAATCTGGCGGCAGATTCTTTCTGTTTGGAGCCTATCGTCCTAGCCGATAAAAAATCATCCAGGATGATGTGTTTTACATAATGACGGTTGATTTAATGAGGATGCTCTAATTAGGGTTTCTTCTTTTGAACAGATCATCCAGACCGATATAAATATCTTCCCTGATGATGTTACAAAAAACAGTAAACTCTAGGGAACAGTCAGAAAATCTTCTAAGTTACAAAACATCAGGAGCCACGCCAAATACAATAGACTCAAGAAAGGAAAAAGTGTACAAACTGACTCAGACCTACTCTACCCAATCTTGAGTTGATTCTAAATTGCAGTCTGATCGTGTGAACCTGAAATGTCAGTAGATAAGGCAGCCGTAGAGAAAAAGAATGTTTGCTATCATCAAAATCATAGCCATAGATCCGCAACAAGGAATTCATTCATGCTTGAGTAAAAAGGGCCCTCTAAGAGCTAAATTAGCTTGGAAGTATATGAAAGAAGATGATTCCTTATTGCATAAATTTTTGTTTCCAAAATATGGTTCCTATTGGGTTGCTGAAAACAGACACAAATCAAATTATGCTACATGGAAAATTATCAAAGATGGTGGTAAATCCTTGAGAAGTATTGTGAGATGGAATGTATCAAATGGTCACTCTATTGATGTTTTTGAAGACACCTGGATTTGGGACAAATGCTTAAACAAATGGCCTACATTTGTTAACACTCAAGAAGAAGTGGTTGATGCTTTTAGAGTAGAAAATTTAATTTCTGAAAATCGATGGAGTATTCCTGAACTTTAGAAATATTTCGGCAATGAACTGATGGATTTAATCAGTAGGATTGATATCAATCCAGAACTGATTGAAGACCAATTTGAACTCATTCACATGGAATCTGGAAGAACTATTACTTCCATGGCTGCTGATCAAAATGCTGTTAAATCAAATGACATGGTTGAATGGAAATGGTTGAAAAAAGCAAAACTATGCGCCATAGTAGATAATTTCTGGTGGAGAGTCTTAAACAATGCCTTGCCTACTAATTCTTTTTTATCTTACAGAAGAATACATAGGATACCTAATTGTCCTAGAGACTGTAATGAGGAGGAGAATATTATCCATCTAATTTGTAAATGTAAGAAGATTGTGGATGTTATTCATCAACTGAATGAATGGGGCTTTTTCATTCATCTATTCAAAAACAAAGAAGAAATGTATAACTGGCTATCTGCTCAAAACAACATCATAAGAAGGAATGAAATTGTGCATGGGAAGAAGGAAAGAAGTTCTTTTTTCATAGCTGCCGAAGCTGTTAGCTATGCAGAAGTTCTCAATACTCCGAATTATATCAAAACGGGATGGTTGAGTACCAATTAGCATTTGCTGTTTGAAAATCATTGGTATTCTCCTCCACCCAATTGGATCAAGGTTAATGTAGATGCTACATTATTTCATTCTTATAAAGAAGGTATTGGAGGAGTGGCTAGAGATCACAAAGGTAGATTTATAGCAGCCTATGGTATATCTCATTTGCATTAGGATATTACTTATTTGGAGTATCAAGCTATAGCTTCAGTCAAAGAGATGATCAAGGATCGGTTGCATGGATTTCAAGTCATTATCATTGAGAGTGACAATATGAATGTTATCAAGTTGATCCATAAATCATTCAAGAAGGGAGAACGAGATATGGAAAAGTTTTCCTTTATGGAAACTTTTAATTATGTTATTTTCAATCATGTCAATAGAGATTCTAATAAGTTAGCAGACTTACGTGCTAACTTTGGTGCTTTTTCTTCTTTCTTTTGGGATGATATAATCTTTGACAAGGTTCCTTCTTCATTTATCAATATTTTGAAGAAGGAATATAATGCTTGTATTCGTTAGGGGCTTCTTTTGGTCCTTGCTTTTCTTTTCTATCAAATTTGCTTTATGCTTCTTCAAAAAAAAAAAGGCCAACAACACGGACATAGATTCTTCCGGATCTGAAAATGATGATGTTGCCTTCATCACTAGGCAATTTAAAATATTTTTAAGGAAAAAATAACAAGTATCATTAGAAGTGGAAAAGAGGTAAGGATAGCAAAAATTATAAAAGTTCTTATGATGTTGTTTATTTTGAATACAGGAAGCCTGAACATGTTAAAGTTGATTATCCTATACTTAAGGAGCACCCAAGCAAGGAGAAGGGTGAGGAGAAACCTAACTACAAGAAGGATAAGAAGCAGTACCAAAAAGCTTTCTGGGCAGATTCTGCATCTGATTCATCTAAGACTGAAGTTGAAGAGGAGATAATAAATTTGTTCTTAATGAGTGATCATCTTGATTAATTTGATCAAGAAGAGCTATGTGAACCAACCTATGATCAACTACTTGAAATATGTGAGAAAATTCATGCATCATATAAAAAACTTAAGAAATTGCATACTAGTTTTATTGCAATCCATGACCCCAAGTTAGAGATTTTGACGATGACAAATAATGTCACCAGAACTACTATTCATTGAATATCTTTGATTTCAGCTATTGTCTGTGTGTACTAACATTTCAGGAAGATCGCAAGTTACTCAGGATAATATGAAGACTCAAGACAGGGTAGATTAGGAGTGTGAGTTTGTATCATTATAATTTTTTATTTATTTTATTTTCTCTTTTCTTGATTCTGGCCACAAACTGCATGTAAGTCTGAGTTGAGGGGTAGACCTAAAAATACTTGGTTAGAAAATATTAGGAATGACCTTTCTTTATTAGATTTAAACGAGAATTTGACTTTTAATAGGACACAATGGAGAAAAAGGATTCATGTAGCCGACCCCACGTAGTGGGATAAAGGCTTGATGCTGTTGTTGTTGTTGTTACTTAAATTAACCCGTGATTAGTACTCATACTGCATGAACATGTTTGTACTATACGACAAAAAGAGATGAGTTTTGATCGTCCCGGACTTCATCCTGGATGATCTCTTATTTTTGCCTAATCATATTATACGATGTATATCATACCATATGATGTACAGAGATGAGTTTTGATCGTCCCATACTTTATCCTGGATGATGCCTTGATTTTGACTATTCATAATGTATGAAGTAGGTCGTACACTATAATGTACAGAGATGAGTTTTAATCATCCTGACTATCGCCCTGTACGAACAAAAGAGTTGATAATCGTACCGTATGATTGTAAATCGTAATGTACGATTGTATTTAAAAATTTTGAACTGTTTGTAAACCTTCATACTAGGATGAAGCCTGTTATACAAATCGTATTGTATGATGGTAAATCGTACTGTATGATAGTAATGACTACTTTGGAAATTTTAGGGATTTTGGAACTCGTTTTTAGGTATCAAAATACATATATTTTGAGTGAGTGATAGGGAGAGCAGAACGTGATTAGAGAGGGAATCCTTGGGAGAGAGCTTTTAAGAAGTTTTTGGGGTTTGAGAGAGGAAGGAGTGGTTGAGCTTGGTTAGGGAGATCACCCGGTTGCTCCGTTCTTACTGCATCTTGCTCCTCCTATAGCCCGAGAAGAACTTGTGGGAGGCTCTCTGGAGGGGAGACTTTTCTTCATCCATGTCCTCGAAGGTACTCTGCCTTCTCCAGGAGGGAGAAAAATGAGAAGGTACGCTGTCGTCTGCAAGAGGGTGAGAAAAGTGCTTAGCACTCCGCCACGCTGGGTTGGTGAAAGTGAGTCTTATAAGTGCTTCTCCACCTTGTCGAGGGGGGAAAAAGAGAACTATAGTTTTGTAGTGAAATTTTCGGAATGGAGGACTCCGGGGAGTGGACGTATGTCATGGTTTGACCAAATCACTATAAAACTATGGTGTGCTTTTTTCCTTATCGCTTTTTATTTTTGCTTGAACTTTATTTTCATTATATTTACTTGGTGATAATTTTGAAGGAAAAATAATTTCATTGTTGCAAATTGTGTTCAAATAATTGCTTCCGCAATAGTTAAATTTTTATTGTTAAAAATTTAAAAACAAAAAAATTATTAGAATTCTTATTTAGGATTTTTATTGCAACAAGTTTTTCGCAATTCACCCCCCCCCCTCTTGGCTCATCTAGTAACTTCAAATGGTATCAGAGCGGGGTTCCAAAAATAGTGTTTTAGAAAACCTTGAAAAATGATCATGTCGCACTTTGGAAATCGTAATACCGTGGAGGGTTATTCAATAACCCGTCCACCACTTTTTGATAATATACCGTTTGATTTCTAGAAAATTAGAATGTCTACTTTTTCACTGTCTATTGATTACCGCATGTGGATGTTAGTCAATGATGGTTACATTGCACCTTTTAAAACTTTGAATGGAGTGAAAACTCAAGTACATTTTAATGAAAGGAGTAATGAGGATAGAGAATTAACTCAATTGAATGCGAAGTGCTAAAATTGTTTCTTTTGTGCTTTAAAGTATGAGGATTATATGAGAGTTTCTACCTGTGCTACTGGTAAGAAGATTTGGGATAGACTGTGCATCACATACGAATGAACTAGTAAAGTTAAATAGTCTAAGCTTAACATTCTATTACATGATTATGAACTCTCATGTATGAAATCTAGTGAAACAATATCTAACATATACACTAGGTTCACCCAAATTGTGACATCCTTGCATTCATTAGGTAGAGAAATTTCAAATTCTAAAAAAGTTAACAAAATACTTAGATGCTTACCTAGTTCCTACGATGCAAAAATTACTGCCATCACTAAATCTAAGGATCTAAAAGTTTATTCTATTGACAACTTGCTTGGTTCACTTATTGCGTACGAGAGGCAAAGTGATGTAGGTGAAAAGAAGAAGGAGCGGAAGGTGGAATTAAATGAATACAATTTAGAAAGTGAAAGCTCTACAGGGGAGGAAGAAGATGACATAGCATTGATGACCTGACAGTTCAAGAACTTTTTAAAAAGAAAACAATGGCATCTTCAGAACACATGGAATAAAGGTAAAAGCTTGAGATTTAATAAAGTTTCATCTGATATAAAAAATTTTGAGTGCAGGAAGCCAAGTCACCTTCGAGCTGATTGCCCCAACCTAAAGAGCCAACCTGCTAAGAAAAAAGGCGAGGACAAAACCAAGTATAAGAAAGGAAAGATAAAGATGCAAAAAAGCTTTTTGGACTGACTCTGCCTCATAATTGTCAGAAGAATAAGCAGAGGAGGAGGTAACAAAATTGTGTCTAATTGCTAATGATAATCTTGATCAATCAGATCAAGACAAGGTTTGTTAGCTTTTATATGAGGATTTATTACTTATTTCTGAAAAAATTCATGACTCGTATAGAAAATTGAAAAAGATGCATGCTAGTCTTAATATTAATTTTAGTATTTTACAAACTGAGCATTCTAAGTTATTTAAAGAAAATTCTGATTTAGATAGAGATCATATGTTGCTTCTTGATGAGTATGATGCATTAAATAATAAGCATATTGAAGTAACAGAAGCGCATGAATCCTTGAAAACCACTCATATTAAACTAGAATAGCTTTTCACAGACTAGACAAACTTGCATTAGAAGCAGGTCACAGTAAGCATTTGTTAAAAATAGAAGTTCATGGATTAACATATCAAAATAACACTTTTAAAGAAAAAATCAAAGAACTAGAAAAAGAAAATGCATCACTCAAATTAGCCCAATCTAGCAAACCCCCAGCACTGCATGCATCACAAAACTTTAGGAAGAGGCAACACCACTCACATAGGTTAGTAAACCCAATTCTTGGTGTTAGGTGCTTCTCTTGTGGCATGCTAGGTCACATAGCCCGCACATGCACAATTTACCGTAGGACACACCTAGTATGGAGACCTAAACTGCATCCATCATAAGAATAGCATACATACATCTCATTCATGCAAGTATAAGGTGGAACCCAAACACACTTGGGTTCCCAAATCTAACCCTTGAATGAAATTATAGGGATCCTCTCACAAAAGACCTACTGAGAGCATTTGGTACCTAGATAGTGTCTGCTCGCAAAACATGATTGGAGATATGAAGAAGTTCATTTTACTGGAGATCAGAACCGGAGGCAAAGTAACATTGGGAGACAACACTACCAGGAAAGTGATAGGCTCAGGTATTGTTGGTAATGCTAAGAATTTTTTAATTGAAAATGTTTTATTAGTTGATGGTTTGAAGCATAACTTACTTAGCATTAATCAATTGGGTGATAAAAGTTTTGGCATTAAATTTTTATCTGATAAATGCCTGATTAGTTTAAATGACAAACTTATTTTAGAGGGAAAACGAATGAATAATGTTTACATGTTAGACCTTAATTGCATTTATAGTTCAAATTATTTTTACTTAAAAACAATAGTAGATGACTCGTGGCTATGGCATAGAAGACTATTCCATGCTAGTATGAAAACACTTAGAAAAATCACTCAGAAAAACCTAGTTATATGCGTACCTAAGTTAGACTTGACTAAGGATCATTTTTGTGATTCTTGCCAACTAGAAAAATAAGTCAAATCATCCTTTCATTCAATTAAATAAGTGATCACATGTAGGCCATTAGAAATCCTACATATAGACTTATTTGGACCTGTTAGCACAGCCAGCCTATGTGGAAAAATTATGAATTTGTAATTGCAGACGACTTCACTAGGTTCAGTTGGGTAAGATTCCTAACACATAAGAATGAGTCATTTGAGGAATTTAAGGTATTCTCCACTTGGATTCAACAAAAATTAAGATGTGAAATCTTAACAATCCATAGTAATCACGGTGGAGAGTTTCAAAATAAAAAGTTTGAATTATTTTGTCAAGAGATAGGAATAGAGCATAATTTCTCAGCCCCTAGAATACCTCAGCAAAATGGTATAGCAGAAAGAAAGAATAGAACCTTGGTAGAAGTTGCTATGGCAATGTTAGCAGAGTACACCCTTCCTAGATATTTTTTAGCAGAAGCAATAAATATGGCTTGTTATGTCTTAAATAGGATAAACATTAGATCTTAGCTAAATAAAACTCCTTATGAACTCCTTAAGGGTCGTACACCAAATCTTACACACTTACATGTATTTGGGTGCAAGTTCTTCATCTTGATTAATGGCAAACTACCTTTAGGAAAATTCAATCCCAAGTCTGATGAGGGTGTCTTCTTAGGTTATTCATTTATAGGTAAGGCCTACATAATCTTTAATAAGAGAAACCTAGTAGTAAAAGAGTCCACCGATATAGTATTTGATGAATCAGATATGCCCTCTGAGTTTAAAAATAAAAAAAGATGAATTAGAGGCAATTCATGTAGAGACTATGACCTTAGGAGAAAGGGTAGACCCTCAGGATGATTTTCCTAGAGATTGGAGATATTCCTCTAGTCATCCTAAATATTTAATTTTAGGAGACCCTTCAAAAGGTGTAAGAACTAAGCATGGACTTAGGAAAGAGGTTAGTCATTCAGCATTCATCTCTATGATAGAACCTACAAGTATACATCAAGCTATAGGTGATGAATTTTGGATCCTAGCAATATAAGAAGAATTGAACCAATTCACTAGGAATAATGTTTGGGAGTTAGTCAATAGACCTAAAGAACAGAGTGTTGTTGGAACAAAATGGGTCTTCAAAAATAAGGTGAATGATTCAGGAACCATAATAAAAAATAAAGTCAGACTAGTAGCTATGGGGTACAACCAAAATAAGAGAATAAACTTTGAAGAAACCTTTGCCCCAGTTGCTAGATTAGAAGCCATAAGAGTTCTCTTAGCTTTTGCTTGCTTCAATAATTTCAAACTATATCAAATAGACATAAAGAGTGCTTTTCTAAACGGGTAATCAAAGAGGATGTTTATGTTGAGCAACCCCCCATATTTGAATGTTCACAATTTCTAAACCATGTCTTCAAATTAAAAATGGCACTTTATGGATTAAAGAAATCACTTAGAGCCTGGTACAAAAGACTTAGCTCATTCTTATTAGATAGAGAATTTGTAAAAGGTAGTGTAGACACTACACTCTTTTTACAAAAAGTTAAAGAAGAAATTCTCATTGTTCAGATTTATATGGATGACATTCTATTTGGTTCTTCGGATAAAATTTTATGTGATGAATTTTCAAAAATAATAAGTAATGAGTTTGAAATGAGCATGATGGGAGAGTTAAACTACTTTCTTGGCTTTAGTTCAAAACAAATAGATAATGAAACTTTGCTTAGCCAAACAAAATACAATAAAGATGTTCTAAGAAAATATGAAATGGATAGTGTTAAGCCCATGAACACTCCAATGAGCTCAACAATTCAATTAGACAAAGATCCGAATGGAAAATTAGTAGACTAGAAAAAATATAGAGGAATGATTGGATCTCTCCTTTACCAAACTGCCAGTAGACCAGACATAATGTTTAGTGTGTGCCTCTGTGCCTATTTTTAAGCTGATCCTAAAGAGTCTCACCAAATTGTAGTCAAGAGAATATTTAGATATCTACTAGCCACTCTGAACTTAGGAATTTGGTATCCTAGGCATAGTACTTCCTTTAAAATCTTAGGGTGTTCATATTCTTATTTTGCAAGATGTAGGATAGATAGAAAAATCACATCTGGTACCTTCCAATTCAAAGGACACAATCTTTAGTTTCTTGGTCTGGTAGGAAGCATAATTCAGTAGCCCTTTATACAGCCGTGGTAAAATATATTGCAATAGGAAGTTGCGTTGCCCAAGTACTATGGTTAAAGCAACAAATTATCAACCTTGGCTTACCTGTAGGAACCATCTCAATCATGTGTGACAACACAAGTGCAATTTTAATCTCTAAAAACCCAATTCAGCACTCTCGATCAAAATATATAGACATTAGACATTATTTCATAAGAGATCATATTGTTAAGGGAGATATAGAATTACATCACATCGCTACAAGAGATCAATTGGCTGACATATTTACAAAACCACTAGCATTCGACACCTTTAGCACTTTGAGGATGTGACTAAGTGTCATAGACATTAGTGCATAAAAACAATTATGATTGTTCCTGATCATCACACACTCACCACACAAAACTTCATAATTAAAATTTTTCTTATCGTACTGTACGATCCACTATCATACTGTATGATATATCTAACGATACACAGACTCAAGTTTCATCTCTGTTCATCGTACTATACAGAGTATTTTGTACTGTACGATATGATGACAGTTCATTTAATTCATTTGGTACGATATTATTGATCATAGTACGGTATGATATTATTGATCATCGTATGGTATGATATCCTCTCTTCGTACTATACGATCCACATCAGCAAATGGATTGAGATGAATTTACACAGTTTGGTAAGATATTATTGGTGTTCGTACTGTACAATACACCTGTTTGTACAGTATGAAACTTTTCGTCAAGGGTCATACCGACAATCCTCGGGACAATCAAAATCCTTCTGATCGTACTGTATGATAAACATAGTACTATACGAGTTGACCACCTTTTCATAAACTGATCCATCAAAATAATTATTTCCACATCGTAATGTATAAAACTATATCATACTATATAATTTATGAAAATTTTTATAAATAAGCTTTATTAGCAGATCACTTTCACTCACACTCACTTCCTCACCTTCACTCAGCCTTTACACAATGTTGAGCTCTAGAAAGCACGATCGTCTTGTCGTGGGAAGCTCATCTTCCTCTCACCGCCACATAGTGCTCATTACCTAAATGCTAAAAATGAAGATGCCGATCAAAAGTTCAAAGCCTGCAAGATTACACTGTCCAAGATGCTTAATTAGGCAGCTTTAAATTTAGAGGTACTTAACCTCTTCACTTCCACCACATTCCAGTTTCTTCTTACCTTGGATTTCCCCTGTAATTCAAAACTCCTATTCAAATTTCTAACCATCCTTACCTACACCGTCGACACTTTGACTTCTACTCTTTTGTCTACTGCCAAAACATAGAAATCACCAAGGCTGACATTGCCCAATACATTGGGCTATCCACTGAAGGGCCTAGGGTTCATTCCTTTCTCACAAATGAATTCGACTGGAGTGATGTCAATTATGTCCTTAGGAATGCAGCCTTCTATCAACACCAGCCACTCGTCTAATCCCTCAATCAAAATGCTAGAATCATTCAACATGTACTTAGAACCTTTATCATACCCAAAACTAGCGACTGAATCCGCATGACCCCGAACCTATCGGTCGCTACCTATCTTATAATGTCAAATACAAAATTTGATGAGGCCAATTTAGTGATTGACTATATCCAAAATATGACTTTAGTTTGCCTCCCTACTACCCACAGGAAACAAAATCTAGCCCTTGGCCACCTTATAGGATACATCCTTCAAAATAAATACCAATTAATCTATCCTAGTGAACCGGATAATTTACCAATCTTTTATACAAATGCCTCTTTCTGTATTCTCTTTCACCAGGGATAAGAGCTTGAAGAACCAAACTTTGATGATGAAGAAGGAGAAGCTACCCCAGCAGCAGCTCCTGATCAACCACTACGGCATGCACCTCCACGAGCACCTACAGCAGCCTACCATCATGATTATTTGGTCGAACACTTTGACCAACTTCAGAGTTGTCTTGACACACACATTCATGAATAGCATCAATAGCATGAGTATCACATGCGGTGGTTTGGGGAACACTTCACTTTGATTGATCACCGTTTTGACACAATCCTTCAATATTTCCAACCACACCCACCTCCACCTCCATGTGATCAAGATCCTTCTTTTGAAGTGTATCTATTTTGTAATTTCTTTCTTAGTGTTGTTTGTGACTTCCCTTTTTGGTGATGTCAAAAGGGGGAGAAGTTTGTTTGTTGTTTGCTTATGCTCATGTAGTTTACTCATGTTTCCCTATGTTTCAATGAAATTCAAATTTCTTTTTTTTCTCTTTTCCTTCTTTCTTTTCTTGTCTATATTGTGTTGTTTTTTTTATTAATAAAAAAATGCCTTAAAATTTTATTTAAAACAAATATTATTTGACATCATCAAAAAGAGGGAGATTGTTGCAATCCATGACCCCAAGTTTGAGATTTTAATAATGACAAATAATGTCGCCTGAACTACTATTTATTGAATATCTTTGAATTCTGTTATTGTCTATGAGTACTAATATTTTAGGAAGATCACAAGTTATCCAGGACAACAGGAAAACTCAATAATGGATAGAGTAGGAGTGTGAGTCAGTATTATTGCAATTTTTTTTCTCTTTTCTTGAGTCTAGCCACAAACTGCATGTAAGTCTGAGCAACCATGCACAAACACAGGGGGAGAGGGTTTTAAAAAAAAATGTAGATTTTTTTATGTTGATTTTACTATGCAAATTTATATCGTACTTTACGATATGATCTGGTTGAATCATATTTCTGTGAACAGGTCATATTGTACGATTTGTATCATATTGTATGATGTGTTACTAATCCAAAACCCTAGCCGCCAGATTAGTTTAAGTAAGTTTATTAGTCGTTCGTACTATACGACGTAATTCATAATGTATGATTTATTTTGAATACTTACTTAAATTAACCCGTGATTAGCAGAATAAATCAAGCTTTTAATCACTGATTGGTACTCATACTGTACAAACATGTTTGTACTATACGATGAATAGAGACGAGTTTTGATCATCCCAGACTTCATCCAAGATGATCTCTTGTTTTTCCTAATCATGCTGTATGAGGTATATCGTACCATACGATGTACAGAGATGAGTTTTGATCATCCCGGACTTCTTCCTGGATGATGCCATGATTTTTACTATTCATACTGTATGAAGTAGGTCATACCCTATGATGTACAGAGACAAGTTTTGATCGTCTCGGCTATCATCCTGTATGAATAGAAGAGTTGATAATCATATTGTACGATTGTAAATCATACTGTACCACTATATTTAGAAGTTTTTGAACTGTTTGTAAACTTTCATACTAAGACAAAGCCTGTTATGCAAATCATACTACAAGATGGTAAATCGTACTATACGATAGTAATGGCTACTTTGAAAATTTCAGGGATTTTGTAGCACATTTTTAAGTATCAAAATAGTTATATTTTGAGTGAGTGACAGGGAGAGGGGAACGTGATTAGAGAGGGAATCCTTGGGAGAGAGCTCCTGAGAAGTTTTTGGGGTTTGAGAGAGGAAGGAGAGGGTGAGCTTGGTGAGGGAGATCACACAGTTGCTCCGTTCTTGCTACATCTTGCTCCTCCTATCGCCCAAAAAGAACTTGTGGGAGGCTCCCTAAGGGGGATACTCTTTTACATCCATGTCCTCAAAGGTACTCTGCCTTATTTAGGTGGGAGAAAATGAGAAGGTACGTGCCATCACCAGGAGGGTGAGAAAAGCGCTTGGCACTCCGCCACATTGGGTTGGTGAAAGTGAGTCATATAAGGGCTTCTCCGCCTTGCCGAGGGGGCAAAAGAAGAACTATAGTTTTGTAGAGAAATTCCTGGAGTGGAGGACTCTCGGGAGTGGATGTAGGTCATGGTTTGACCGAACCACTATAAAACTCTGGTGAGCTTTTTCCTTATCGCTTTTTATTTTTACTTGCACTTTATTTTCATTATATTTCTTTGGTGATAATTATGAAAAAAAAAGAATTTCATTGTTCCAAATTGTGTTCCAATAATTGCTTCCGCATTAGTTAAATTTTTATTGTTAAAAATTTAAAAATAAAAAAATTATTATAATTCTTATTTGGGATTTTTATTGCAACAAGTTTTTCGCAATTCACCCCCCCCCCCCCATCTTGGCGCATTTAGTAACTTCTAGTTTGAAATTGGAGTTTTTGAATTTATAAAAAGAGCATGAAGTTTTGATTAAAGATCGCCTCCCAATTGATAGCAATCACATGTCTTTACTTGATGAGTTTGATGAATTGAATAAAAAGCACTCTGAGTTAGTTATTGAGCATGATTTATTGAAAGCATCCTACACCTCACTTGAATCTAATTTTAAGACATACATTGATAAATCTGAGCATAGGGAGCATAATTTAAGAGTTGATAATGCAATTTTAGAAAGTGTTAACTTGAGGTTTAAAGCTAAATTGAATACACTTTAGAGAAATTGGAATATATAAACACTTTATCTAAAGCCAAACCTAAGAAGATGCATTATAACCCAAATAAAATAGCAAATCCTTTTTTCTAGAGTTAGATATTTTTCATGTGGCATGCTAGGACACATTTCACACACTTTCACTATTCACCATAGTACACATTGGGTATGGAGACCAAAATTATTTGTTTCACAACATAACACAAATGCATTGCATTCATCTTTTTATAAGAAGGGACTCAAACCTGTTTGGATTCCTAAATCTGACTGTTGATGATTTTTGTAGGTGTGTTCTCATCAAAGATCTCATGAGAGCATATGATACTTGAACAGTGGAGGCTCGCGGCTCATAATTGCTTAAACTTGCTGCGTAATAAATTCTAGTGCATGTTTACTATTCTGTTGATTATTATTATTATCTTTTTTCATGTTTGTTAATTTTTTAGTTGTTTCATCCCTAATATTTTTTTTTATTTGAAATGATATTTTGTCTTGATTTTTTGTTTTTTATTTTTGTAGTCAATGTCTAAAACATCTCTAAATTAGTTAAAGGGAGAAACGCCGTTAATTATTTCCCTCCCTCTAACCACTTTTAGTGGTGTAATTTTCTTTTCTAAATAAAAGTCTATATCAAATTAACAACTGAACTATGTTTGGGTATTAGATTTCATAGGGCAATTTGTGCAGTCCGGATGCCAAAATATTTAGTTTATTGCTAATTATATATCCAAATGGATAGTAGAAGTGGTAACCCCTAGAGCTTATTATCAGGAAGTACTTAAATTCTTAAACAAAAACATTTTTCAATATTTGGAATTCTTGGAGTCTTAATTAGTGATGTGGGAAGTCACTTTTGCAATAAAAGAGTTGAAGCAATTTTCATTAAATTTCTATCAAGAAAGGATTGCAACAGATCATAATACCCAAACTAATGATAAAGAAAGTTTATTAATTGGGAGATGAAAAAGATTTTGCAGAAAATTATAAGTTCTAACAAGAATGATTAGGCTATTAAAATTTGATGATGCATTATGGGTATATAGAACAACTTTTGAAACTCCTATTAGAATATCTTATTATCGCTTAATCATTGGTTAAGCTTGCCACCTTCCTTTACAATGAGAACTTATGGCATTTTGGATAGTTAAGGAGCTAAATTTTAATCTCAAGGAATTAAAAGAGAAAGGCTAATTCTTTTTTTTTTTTTTGAAGAAATGCAAATTGCATTAAAAGAAGAAAAACCTAATACAACCTAAAAAGCAAAAGCAACCCTTTTAAAACTACCATAATGGATATGCAATCCACTAGAATCCATTTTAGATCCATTGGGGTGATGGGGATACCAAATATTAAAACAACCTAAAAGGTTGGTTAGTATCCCAACTTTCCCAAGGGATGGAAGATGAAACCTAGTAAAAATCCCATATTTCATCATAATGGTTTTAAAAAGGTATAAGAAGCTTAAAAGCAAAACAATCAAAGGATAACTAGTTACAAGAAAAATAAAAGCAACTACTAAATCAGCTATGCAAACATCAACTAGACCCTCATCGAACATAGGGTCCATCAAGCTCCAAACAAGAGTAAAATTTGTTGTTGTAGCATCAACACAATCGACAATAGCACCAAGAATGAACCAATCAACGACGATAAAGCCATAACACCAACTCCCTCCTCAATTGTCCAAGAATCAGACTCTACACAAGCAAAGTCATACCAACTGAAAATTGTCACCACACTCATCATACTGGAAAGAACAACAGCAGTAAAATTACAATATAAAGTCATAATATCAACAACAGCCTCAAAATGCCAATAAAGCCATAACACCAACTCCCTCCTCAATAGTCCAAGAATCAGACTCTATACAAGCAAAGTCATACCAACTGAAAATCGTCACCACACTCATCATACTGGAAAGAACAACACCAATAAAATTACAATATAAAGTCATAATATCAACAACAGCCTCAAGATGCCAATAACTGACCTCCTCATTGCCAAAGCCAACCGAACTGGTAATCATCACCACTCTCACACATTGACAAGAAAATAACAAAAAAACTTCAAGTCCTTCAAGTCTTTAACAAATAAGACTTGATCTTCAAAGAACAACAGAAAAATGAGTGACCAAATAACCACCTCGTTATTGCAAACATCAACCAACAAAAATTCCCTCAACATTGATGATCCACGGTTGGACCCTTTAGAAGAACCAAACGATGTTGATAAAGTAATAACAATAGCTCCAACATCCATAGGCCAAGAGGCGACCTAAAACATAACTTGATCCTTATAGAACAAATGAGTAACATCGGTATTACCAAAAACCACCTTCCAAATGACTGCATATCCAGCTCCAAACAAACTAGAATTATGTTCATCCACAACCAGCGAACTCAAAATCATCCATCGGACAGTGATAACTCCAAGAATCTTCAAGAATTCAAAAGAAACCGGAATCTTAAAATAGTAAGAACCTCCTTTATAATCCAAACACCCAAACGCCATCAAATTCATAATCATCAAATGATCACTCATCAAGAATATTTTTGAACCAATTATGGAATTAAGAAGATCCATATACCAAATCAAACCTGAAAAACAACAAAACTTCGTGAGAAAGGAGTTATCCCCAGCATAAACTTCGTTCCCAATAATGTTGTAGGAACCGAAAAAGCACACAAAAACTCCTCCAAAAGCATCTTAAGATTTGAAATCTCACAAAAATAAATCAAGAAATTAATACTAGTAGGATAACCAAATCCCACATTACCAGAAGCCAAACCACGCAAACAGAGATCCATCGGCAAGAAGAAATCATGGAAAAATGATTTCAACTCAGCAAAATCATTGGTCCAAAAAAGAACCTCTACCAGATAAATCTTCATCAACATCACATCTCTATACAAGTTAGGGATGCCAGAATCGAACAAGGGTGCTCCGTCGGCCATATCAGGCCGACAGAGAACCACCGGATGCCAAAGATCTTCCGAAATCTACGAATAATTGATTCTCTGTCAAGGCCTCTTCTAATTCTCCGTCAAGAATGAACCGCTCTGCTCCACGTTAAGATCGCTCCGCTACGCTCTGCGTCAACATTTCTCATTTGATAAGGTTTTCTATGTTTTCATTAACACTATTCAGTATAGAAAAAGGCTAATTCAATTGAATGAATTGGATGAATTTATAAATGAAGCTTATGAAAATGCTTAAATTTATAAAGATAAAATAGAAAGATGGTATGATCATAAGCACCTTAAGAAAGAATTAAATCCTAGACAAGATTTACTATTATTTAATTCAAGATTTAAATTATTTCTTGGAAACCATAAATCTAGGTGGTCATAACCAATTACTATTGCTAAAGTATTTTCTTATGGGGTAGTAGAAATTTAGAATAAAAAAAACTCACAAATTTTGAAGTAATAGAGCATAGGTTAAAGAGAAATAGATTATTTGAGGAGTAAAATTGAGTTGGCTTATCCTCAAAAGAAGTCATTGGGCCATAGGTTAAACTCTTTTGTATGAGTAGACATAGATTGCTTGAGGAATAAAATATAGTTGTTTTTTCCTCAAAAGAAGTAATTGGCATAGTCTGGCTGAATACTAAAATCTTAAAGTTGATGGGAGACAACCCAATTGTGTTATATTATATTGAGTTTTTATTTTGTTTCTTTGCAAAATTTAGCTATGTCCTTCATCTTGATTATGTATGTTATTTTATTATTGTAATTGTTACTATTTTTATGTAGCTAAAATTTTCATCAAACATAAAATTACATACACTACCTAACTGTTGAAATTTTCCTCTCCATAGCGCTCTCACTTTGGTAGATAAAATTACCCAAATTAAAAATTATTTAAAATTCAGAATAATAAAACCCTAGGTATTAATTTGATTGAATAATGGATGATATTTTTTTTGTTTTTTGATTTGAAAATCATAACAATAAATTAAACAAAGCATCTAAGTAAATATCTCATCATGAAATAAAATATTAAACATTTCTGCAATGACTAATTGTTTCAAGGTTGATAAATTAAGTTTACAAAAAGGGAGTGTGTAGATTTAATTATGAAAATTGGTATAAAATTAGTGAGTTTTTAATAATCCTGACATAATTTTAATTTATGTTTTTTTTAAAGAAAAAATGCACTCAAATATTCAAAATTATTATTGGAGTACTCAAATCTATTTGAAAAAAAAATTAACTCATGAAAAATAAGTAAATTGAATGAAAGAAAGGAAAAAAATACTTCATCAAAAATTGGTATTTGATGTACCCACATTCCTAAAAGACCTCTAATACTTAAATGAAATAGGGTAGTATAAGTAAAGTAGAAAATAAACGGTTCCAAATAAATTTATAATTTAATTCAAGGCACAAATAATTACAAAATGAAATTTTATTTAACTCTAAAATTATTAGTTAACAATACACTTACACATTTAGTAGATGGGTTCAATTTGATATTAATATGGATGATTTATTAGAATGATTCCTTATTTTTGTTAAAATTAAAATTGCAATACTTTAATCATTCCAATTTACATCTAAATGGTAGTGTATTATCTTATATTTTAGTTATTTTAAATTACCAAATTCTTTATTTATGCTTTGGGAAAATATAGCTTGAATTACCACCCACAGAGATTTAGAGTAATCCTATTTTTGTGATCAAATATGGCATCAAAAATATTGTACCATCTTGAGAAATATACATGATATTCTACATTGGGTCTGAAAATATAAATAGGGTTTTAAAAAATTTTCATTTTCATAGTTATAAAATAAAAAGAATAAAATACTACCTCAAAAGGCGGACTTGCCATTATAAAACAATAATTAAAGAAGAAAATGAGGGTTTGAAAAATTATTATTTCTAAAAATAAATACAACAAGGAGAATATCATATCACCTTGAAAGGATAATGTAACATTATACAAAGACATTTCAAAGAAAAAATAGGTTTTTACAAATCATCATTTCTATAAACAAATATAGCCGACAAAATATCATATTACCTCGAAAGGTAAACACAATATTCTACAAGGGTATTTAAATGAAAAAATGAGTTTTGAAAATTTCTCTATTTTCAAATTATTTTTTCCCCTACATTATGAAAATAACATAGAGTTTATTATAATCTGGAGTTGAAGATACTACGAAAAGGAAAGCCTTTATGGTTAATTACATCTTAGGTGAAGTGAACCTCCTGAGAGTAATCTCAATTGAAGTAGTGGCAAACATTTTCTTAGATTTCAAAGACTAAGACAAGGATGAGAGATTTTTGAGTTTCCAAAAGAATTGGTTCAATATTGAACAGTTCTTACTAAAGACCAAAGTATCAAATACAGGGAGTCACTATAGGGAAGTAGACTCAAGACTTGTCTAAAGATGTGCAACGAAATATGAATTTTTTTTATTTATATATTGCATGGAGTAAGAAAGCCATCTAAACCACCAAATCTCTCTAAAGAAATGCTATCCAATGTTATGATAGATGGGTAATCTTTTGTTGTTTAAGTTTTTAAGGAATGTAAGGTTGACATCTATAAAAATTCCTATGTGGCCCTAAACTAATAAATGGTATTTATGCATTAAGAAATAAATGCAACTAAATTTTAATTTTCTTTAATTTGTTTCTTATACAATGCATGCAAATTGAATCTTATGAAATAATCAACATGTGAACTTTTAAAATGGTTAAACAACTTATATAGGAAATCCAAACAAAAATAACTATCATTCATTCACACACCAATAATTCTCCACATCACAGAGAAAACACGTATAATAATAATGGCATAACATAAAGTTAGAGATAGTTGTCATAAAAAATCATCTATAGTATGTGTAATAGACTGTGTGGTATGGATATCATTTAAGTTTTTTATTATTTAAAGTAGCCTATAATTTTTATTTTTAATTTATTTAAGGCAAAAAAATTATTTTGAACTCAAGTATTAATGTTTTAATATTTTAAACTTTATTTTAAAGTGGATTTTAAATGTTAAAGCTGAATAATAATTTTTTATCTAAATTCCTTACTTTAATTAGCCATTTTAACCTTTAAGCATTATGAATTCAAAAGACCTATGTTCTCAAAATGGAATCTAACATAAGGTATAAAGCATCATTTGACTAGTGATTTGTCACAAATTTCTAAATGGTTATTTAAGTGTATTAGCAATGGTATTTATTTAACCGAGGCTATGGGATTTATTTTATTCTTCATGGAGTTGGCTAGTAGCCTTGTGAGTCTCGGTTACCCAACAATTACCTTGTTATTTATCTTTGATTTTTATGTACTATTATTCATTAAATTTTATTGATTAATTTGAATGTTTTCTAAATTTTCCAAATTTTATTGAATTTCATTATTAATTATTTTTTAAATTTAACATTAGTTTTACCACACTTTGAACTATTAAGTCAAATAGGTATATTAAAGTTTCTAATTTTTCATAAATACTTGATTTGATTTGGAGTTCAATGTCATTTATTTTGTATTTATTTATTTTTTATTTTTTCAAATTTAATTATTTAATTGTATTTATTTAATTTCCTTAATTAGAGAATTTTTTTATTTATTTACTAAGTTAACTCCATACTTCTTAAAATCTTCCACAAATGTCACTATTGACTCTCAATGATGATTTTTCAAGTGTTTGAAATCATTTAGGAATTTTATTTATTTATTAAATTTTCTAAATTATTTAATTAATTTTATTCTTAAAGAACTTGATGGGGCTTTTAATTTTCCACCAAAGAGGATTTCATGTAAAGTTGAATGAAATTTAGGTATTACATTAAAGATTTAATTTTGTTTTATTTTGAACTAAGTAAAATCTCATGCCGATTATGTGAACTGAATTTGAGTTTCCTAATTGACCAACCCAATGATCTCTAATTTTTCTCAAATTTAAACCATAGGTTTGAATCATCACATTATTTCTCAAAATAACTATTTTATTTCCTACACTATAAATCTAGAAGTTTGGCATTGAAAACTCCTTCGACAGTACAATGTTTTTTTTTGTGCTCCAGTTTTTACCAGAGTTGAGGCACTGTGAGAGAAAATGCCAGGGCGATGAATTATCTAAATCTCCCTAATAAAAATTTTACTATAGTATTGGATTCTTAGCAGTGGTGTGCTTGATTTCACATCATCAAATGCTAAATTAAATTATAAAAACCCAGGAGAATAGTACTATAATTCTTCTAGATTGATGTTGTGGAGCCTGAGTGATGCATGGAGAGCTTTGGTGCTTGATAACAAGACACTGGTATTTTCCACTTTTTCAACACTTTTCACTAGAATTTTTTTCACTAAAAAACTTACACAAAAGTAATAACAATAATTTTCACTTATACCGATAAAGTTACTTCAAACCTCTAGTTTTTTATTATATTTATATATTAATTGGCCAATTTATTTTTCTCAAATATATTTTATACATCCTCTGAACTAAACTCTAATTTGATATACATTATAGGCATCTTTCTATGTATATATTTTCTTTCATCATTTTATTTTCTTTCATTTTGCCATCCTTCACCTCTCTCTTAAGCAAGTTGAGCCATTCTGCTATCTCTACAGGAGAGGCAGTATGCTTGGTAAATATTTTATTTGAGGTTAAGATGTTCTTATTTATATTTATCTTTAATTTTTTTCATTATTCTTTTACTTTTTTTAACTGATTAAAATTTTCTAGATAAGATGGTTCACTTGTTAGGTGGAAAATAATTAGCATCAATATAAATTTTGTTTTCATGAATTAAAAAATGGTTGTAGAACTCCCTTGACACAATGCTTATTATAATATTATATTCATGTAACTAGGTTCTTCCAAGGAGAGCATGAAAATTATCTTAAGTGTCTATAATATAGATTTGGCTTTAATTTTAAGGTCTCTTATCTATAAAAGGAGGGCAATTAAACCCGAAGCCCTCAACCTTTCTCATTGAATCCTCATAAAATTATTTTATTATAACTGAATTAGTAAGAGTTTAAAGTCATAATGATGACCAATGTATCTATTTCAATAAGGACATGTGAAAGTAAAATTATTCATATTATAATGATACATAGTGGACAATTATGATCAATAATTCTTAATAACAAAACCACATTAGAAATGTTACTATTGGAACTTCTCTGAAATATAAGGCTTTTATAGGCTACACTACTTCTAATAGAGCCATATAAATTTTTGGATCGAGTAAAGATTTGATCAAATCATCTCTCATTTTCTTGGAAATGAACAGAGAATTATAACAAACTTGTAGGAAATTTATTGAGATGAACTAACACATTATAATCAAGCTTAGCAACCACATGATTAACTTCATCCTAAGACTATACATGCTTAGATGGTGTTGATACTTATTGACTACCCATAAAATATTTTTCTTTATCTCTGATATGTTCGTGGTGGTAGAACTACACCCCTATGAAGGATGAATTATACCACCTAATTAGTATAAGAGGGAGAGAATTCTCAACATGAGTTTCAATTACTTCTAAATTTTCTTCTTTATAACTTTAAAAATTCGATATTTCTACTTTGATACTAATAGGAGCATACAAAATATCAAGAATAGGGACATCACAAGTAGATAAGTATTCAAGAGATTCATTAAGTTCATTGAGTTTTATTTCTTTACCATTAAAATTGTAACCAGTTCTTTCACATGAGTTATTTATAATAGTTTCATCAGATATATAAATGATCTACATTGAATATTTCTTCAATGAAGGTTTAGTCCTAAGATGGATGAAATAGAATCATATAAAGTAACGGGCATAAGAGATTTAGCTCCCTGCATTCTATGGAAATATAATTTTTTATTAAATTTTTATTTTTAAACTACTTTTTTGAAGTACAGTAGCCCAATTATCTCAAATTTATTTGTGCCCTCTAGTCAGAGTCATCTCTAAGTTTTCTTTAGGAATAAATACACTTAGATTGGAGTATGAGCTCTCGAAGATACATTAAGGAATGGAGGGCTTAACAAACATAAACTTGGAAGATCCCTTGGCCCAAATCTATCAAGTATTCCTTGGGAATCACCACCACTCTAAATTTAATATTTCTCTTATGCTAGTCCTTGAAATAATGAAGTTCTCTAATTAATAACCCAACATTCTGTGATAATGGAAAAGTTTTAGATGTCCAATTTACCCACTTCTTTTAGCCTTTTATGGTCAAGTAGTTTAAATTCAAGCTTCTTTAGAAGATTTTCAATCATTCCCCTGATTTCTTTCATTTTAAATAAATATAATTTATTGATGTAGGCTTCAAACTTCTCTCTATTCTCTTTTAAAGTAAGATAAGATTAAGGTTGACTGTTGATCGACACAAAGTTTTTGAGGTTGATAATACTATGTTGGATGTGATGGATTATCTATTTGAACTTTAATGAGGTGCCAACCCATATCTATTTTTGAATTTACCCATATGTCTTCTCTTTAATTTTTTGGGTTTTAACTTTTTAATAAAAGAATAATATTTCTCTTTAGGGATTGATAGTTTATATGCTTCTTCTTGGAATTTTAAATCATTACTTGAGACTTTTTCAAATGTTTTGATTGTAAAGCCCTTATGTTGGAAAATTGTTGAGCCTTGAATATTTTTAAGAAAAAAATTGATAGCTTGCTGCTCCTGTAACTGAGTTCACTCTTCATACTAAGATTTCTCCAATATAGGAAATTGTTTATTAATGATTCTTTAGGTTTCAATTTTTAAATTAATAGTTCCCTAACTATTTTATTGTGTCAATCCCCAACAAATATGTAAACAAAAAATTTTTAAATTTTTAAAAGATGCATACTAACCCATTCTATATCCAACATCACAACAATTGGCCCTAAAATCCACTAAATGTTGCATCAAATTATTAGTTCTCAAATTTCTTCAATACATTTAGTATGAGTTCTTTTTGATAAGGCACTAAGGTATATTCATCTAGATAATGTTAACCTTTCAAAATAGGCGAAAAACCTTGGGACTACACCAATGCTTCCATGACTTATTATTCTACTATTTATCTGATATTTACTAAATGTAATGATTCTCTTCTTACATCATCATTTTCTCTTCTTACTCTTTAATGAATTCTTTCTTCTTACATACCACCTTAAAAGACTCAAGTTGAGGTAGTTCAATCTATGCTTGGGTTGAGGGAGACCCTTGACTTTGCAAAGCAACCATAACAACTATCATCTTCTCTATATATTCCTCCATTATAGAAATTTGTTCATCCTTTTAATTTAAATGATCTAAGAGACTTTTTATTAAGTCCGTTAAGCACCCTCCTCAACCTCAACATCTAATAATCAGATCTAGTAGCTTATCCTCTTTGTAAGGACACTAATGTTTACCATGAAAATCTCACCAGGCATATCTATATCATTTTATTCCATTTCAAGGTTCTTCTTCATCTATATTCCTTATACTTTTCTTCAATTCATCCATGACTCTTTAATTGACCTTCCTAATGTGTAATGAGGATCTATAAGAGTGTATATAATATTTGGCATAGATCTTATTTTCATTACTTCCTCCTCAAAATAATCTCTAGCAATAACAGGTGTAGATAGTGTGGCGACCACTTTAGGTTGCTAAACCTTCTTTTCAATAGATTTTTGGTCAACTTATAAGTGCATCAGTCTTCCCACCAATCACATCAAAATGAAGATGATCAACTTTGGGTGATTGATGCACAAAAGAGAGAAGAGAGGCTTTTACATTATTATTAAAAACTATTGATGTGGATGGGTAAGAATGTAAAAAACAATTGTGGGAGGAACACTTCACTTCTATAAGCTTCACAGGTAGTTTTTAAAGATCATTTTCCAATCCAAAATATGAAATCATTATTTCTCAAAAACATTTTAGGTTCTTTACAATATCTATCAGTAATTCAAAACATAGCAGTAGACTTGGCTTTTTCTTTCTCCACCTATAACATTCAACTTTTCTATCATGCAAACACCAGCAATATTAAACTTAAAAATTTCTTTTTTTTTTTACATTTTCACTGATTACGCCTTTCATGGTTTTTGTCCAAAGTTACCATAACAACTATAGATTATCCCTTTAAATAAACTCTTTAACTTTTTATTTCTCTCTCTTTTTAGGGCCTTTAGGATGATAAAATATATAGGTGGAGGTGAAATAAAATCATTTTAATATCTTTATCTCCATAAGTAATAGAGAGAAAATAAAATTTTTTATGACCTAAAAAATGAGAAGCAGAGGGAATCTCATCACCTTCATTAGACTCCCTTACAACAGCCAGAACCAACTCTTCATTTGACAATTTTTTCTTTCTTAGCATTCTACCTCAAGAGGCTATTCTTATTTCTCCTTTGAGTTTTCATCAATACAAGAATGGTATTAGATGATGACCTAATTTCAAAGGTACTTAGGGTCATAAAATGAGTAGGCATATAAGATATTACTTTAGATTTTAGCTTCTTGACACTAGGCTCAATGAATTTGATCATCGAGAACACAAAAGGTTTAGTGGCTATGAAGCAGCCACTGATCCACCTTTAATAATTTACTTTAGGATAGGTTTCTTATTTTCCATTTCAGTAAGTTTAATAGCAATAAACTATTGACCATTCATAATTATCACCAAGTTTAATCACAATAAACTCAAGGACAGGTTGAGACTAATGAAAAAGTTAAAGATCAATTTACTAATATTTTTTTGAATAAAATATAGTTTTGTTTTAGCTTTTTTATCTCAATAGCTTTAAAAAAGGTATTTAGCTCTAAAACAAAATTCTAAAATTATCAAAACTGATTGAATTCCATAATAGGTATAATGAAGGAGTAGGATTTAAATTAGGGGAATTTGAATTTTGATTGAAATTTTATATATCAAGTCTAGGTAACAACAACAAGCGAAAAGATGAAATGTTAACTATGATGAAATGTCAACCAAGGTTTAGAATTTAAGTAGACAATTAAAAATGGAAGATTTATTTAGAAAGATTTATATAAAAGGCTATGAATGATTTGAGATACTCCTGATTTAATGAGCTAACACATTGAATTTAATCCAATAGGTAGTTCTTAATACCTAACATACTCAGCCAAATTATTTATAGGATAGAGGTTACTTTATAATTCAAACTTGAATGTTGATCACACTAACTTAATTATAAAATGAATTAAGCAAAGGAGGAATGGTAGTTTTAACCTACAATGAATGTTTTTTTTTTTTGAAAGAAATGCTAAATGCATTATTGAAAAAGAAAAGATATTACAAACTACAAACTACTAAGTGATAGAGAAGCTATCACATTCCTCCTTTAATAAAGAACAAAATAAAGGAGGAATATTATTACTACTAAGATTTGGAAAATCTTCATTTAATGCAAAGTTAGCACAAAAATGGGCTTACTTATTACAATTTCTATTAACAAAATGGAATAAAATGTTATCGAAACCATCCAAGAAAGAGAGATCTTAAACTCCTTCATTATGTACAATTCGGCTTCCTTTATCCACAGATTTTTGCAAATGCTTGATGATGTTGATGTTGTCTCCTTCAATAATAATCCCTTTTGCATCCAACGTCCAATCAAAGCTGATTCTCCTTAGTGAATGAAAAGCTATCAGCTCCAATAGACCACTATCCTAGTGAATGCAATTGATTCCAAAGGCAAGTAAGAATCTACCTTTTGAATCTCTGAAAACTCCACCAACACCACCATTATTGGATCTTGTGAAAGCCGCATCAAGATTAACCTTAATCCATTCCGGGGGAGGAGGATGCCAATGAGAAAATAGCCTATCCGCTGGTTAGCATCCTAGTGATCCATGAATGGATTAGAATTTGAAATTGATGCAAAACTAATAGCATTAGAGGCTAAATAGATTAAAATCAGCCCTTTCTTTCCATGTTTAATCAATTTTCTACTTTTCCATGAGAAATATACTAAGGAGCAATAATTTTTTGCAATGAGTTTATTGACTATAGCTAGCCGTCCCAATTGGTTCTTACAGTCAGTGTAGGAGGAGAAAATAGGAATAAAAAATCCACACTCGTTTAGAACTTCAATAGCTTGATGCAACTTTAAACAATGAACCATAACATGCTCATAATTTTCTGGTTCATTACAACCTCTAGGACATAAACAATTACCCAGCAACCCTCTGTATATCAATAATCCATTTGTAGGAATTGCATCATTGAATAGCCTCCACCAAAAGCATTCAACTCTAGGATTCAGTTGAAGCTTTTTAAGCCAATTCCCATTGTCCACTGACATAACTTTAATATCATATCAAAGAGAAGCCAATGTAGTTAAGCTCTTGCCCTAGAATTTATTCTTCAACTCCAGGCTATCCTCGTTTTCATTAGGAAAAATTTCAATTTGCAGGATAAGATTTACAAGTGCCTCTCCAAAGAAAATATTTAGATGATCCTTCTTCCAAATACCATCTACTATAAATTTATCAAGAGATGGAAATCAAAGTTTCCTACTGCAATAAAAGTAGGCCATTTCTCTAGAATCCAAATATATTTGAAAATGTCTATAAATGTACCTGATGCAATCTTCAATTTAATGATCGAAAGAAGGGAATGAGCTCCATAAGTAATGATCTTCCAAGTAGTAGACTTATTGCATTTGCTAGTGTTCTCCCAAAATTTAGCTCCATACGCCAACAAAGCCTTGCTAAGTAGAGAATCATCTTTCTGTAATAAATTCCAAGCAAATTTAGCTCTAAGAGGTTTTGTCATTGATACCACTGAATGAATGCCTTCTCCTCCTTTCTTCAAGTTTTTGCACATTTTTCCCAAGAAATATAGTGTAAGCCACGGTTTCCTCCTTGTCTTTCCCAAATAAAGTTCCTAGCAGATTTGTCCAATTCTTTAAGAGTACTAGCTGGAACTAATGAATGTGTAGTCACAAAAATCAGTAATGAAGACATAACTGATTTAACTAATACAATTCTTCCAACTAAAGAAATCATCTTATTACCCCAAACATTAAGTTTCGAAGCTACCTTATCAAGAATATAATTGAAACATGAAGCCAGCATTCTTCTCAGTGTCATCTTAATGCCAAGATAAATCAATTCATTCAAAGATTTGAAATCCCATAGCTTTGAAATAGCTTTCTTCCTCTTCCTTTTAACAAATTTCCCAAACATAATTCTAGATTTATATTCATTAATTGATTGTCCAGTTCGGGAGCAAAAAGCGTAGACAACTTTTTTGAATTTCCTCATACAGCTCATTTTAGCTTGGGAGAATAAGAGCATATCATCTGCATACAAAAGATGAGATATTCTAGGAGCATATGCAGATATCTTAATCCCCAAATTCCTCCCTCTATGTAAAAAGTCATTTGTCAGGATTTGAGAACAAAGAATAAACAAATAGGGAGAAAGTGGACAACCTTGTCTAAATCCACTATTTGATTTGATCCCCTTCGAAAATTTACCATTAATTATGATAAAAAATTTTGGATACTCCACACATTCCATAATTAGATTATAAAATCTGATAGTAAATCCCATGCATTTTAATACCAATCTCAAGGTTTCCCAAGACATACTATCATAGGCTTGTTCCATATCAAGTTTGATAGCCACCACATATTTCTTGGATTTAGAAAATCTGAGCTTATTAAACAATTCATGACCTAAAAGTATATGATTGGAAAGGAATCTACCTCTTAAAAAAGTATTTTGCTCCTCGAAAATAAGCCCACAAACAACCTTCAGCAGCCTATTCAATAGGATTGAGCATTTTGGCAATGATTTTATATAGAGTACCACACATATTTATGGGACGAAATCCAGATGGAGTAACAGGATTGAGCATATTGGGAATGAGAACCACCAGTGACTCTTTCCACTTTGAACAAAGCTTCCCAATCACAAAGAAATACTGAATAGCATGCCAAACATCATTTCTGGTTATGTACCAATATTTTTTGAAGAATGAGTATGTAATACCATCAATTCCAGGGGAGATGTTTGTCCCACTGTCTTTAATAACTAATTCCAATTTAGCAAATGAGAACTCATCCTCAAATAATTTACAATCTGTTCCAGAGAGAGTCTTCAAAACTGGAGCCCAACCATTCAAGTTACAACATCTATACTTCCATTTATTATTAAAGAAATTCATAATAATCTCTTCAATTTCGGTATGCTTTTAAACCAAACTCCCATCCTCATTCTTCAATTGAAAAATAGAGTTTCCCAATCTTCCTCTGTTGGCAAAAGAGTGGAAAAACTAAGTATTACTATCATTCTCCTGAATCCACTTCAACTTTGATCTTTGTCTCCACCATGTGCTAAGACGTGCCAAATTCACATTATAATCATGAATTTTATTCCTTAATAGGAACAATTTTTTCATTGGAAAGATCGTTCCCCAATGCTTCTTCTAGATGTAGATTTTCAATCTCCCTGTTTATGAAATCTCCCATGTCATTCCCTTAGACAGGTTTACTCCAAGCCTTTAGAACAAAAGCTTTTGGTACCGGGAAAGAGGCCCAAACATCTTCAAACTTAAGTAATATGTTTTGTTTCAGTTTATCATTGAATATTTTGAGAATTAAGGGACAGTGATCGGATGCAATTCTAGCAAAATATCTTACCACAACAGTTTGAACGTTAATCAATGCTTTGGGGTTCAAAAGACACCTATCTGGCCTTTCAAGAATACGAGCATTCCCACTTTTGTTGTTGCACCATATAAACTTCGGTCCCACCATTTCAACATCATGAATGTTGTTTCTAGACATAAAGGCAGACATTTTTTTGCAGGCCTTGAGTAAATAAAAACTTCTTTCCACCCCTCTTCTCTTCTTGTGAAAGAACACAATTGAAATCCCCTCTTACCACCATAGGGATCTCTTTATCACAATTCATTTCTAAGATCTCTCACAATCTCCTTCTTAAATATGGATCCTTGTTGTCATAAACTGTAGCCACAATCTGTAGAGAGAGTTGCTATTTGCATGTTTTACATTCTTGCAACTTGTATTGTTTTGATGATTTCAAATATTATTGTTTTATATATCTCCTAACACTTTTTGGAAGATTTATTTTTTCTCTAATTTGTACTAACATTTCAGGAAAATCAACTCAAAGCGATGAAGACATCAAATTATGCATTTGTATATTATAAGTTTTGAAATGAGAGGGAGAGTGATTGTAATTGAGTGAAAAATCACAACACACACTCTTAGGGGGCAATTTTTATGAACTGGTCATACGGGACGAACTTGGTTCGTACGGGACGATCATGTCAATTAACACCTCGGACGAGCAATGGATCGAACAGGTATGATTATAAAAATGAATGACTCAGAAATAGTCATTAGAAATAAGGCTAGATTAGTTGCTAAGGGGTATAATCAGATTGAAGGAATTGATTTTGAGGAGACTTTTGCCCCTGTAGCTAGACTTGAACCAATTAGGGTTTTGTTAGCCTTTGCTTGTAAGGGTTTCAAATGGATGTAAAAAGTGCCTTTTTAAATGGGGTAATTGAAGAGGATGTTTTTGTAGAACAACCTCCAGTTTTTGGAAATTCTAAATACCCAAATCATGTTTTCAAATTGAAAAAGGCATTATATGGATTAAAACAGGCACGTAGGGCTTGGTTTGAGAGGTTAAGCACCTTCCTACTTGAAAGATCTTTTGAAAAAGGAAGTGTGGATATGACTCTCTTTTTAAAGAAATTTGGAAAGGATATACACATTGTTTAAATTTATGTGGATGATATCATTTTTGGATCTTCAAATAAAAATCTTTGTGATGATTTTTCTAAAACAATGAGTAGTGAATTTGAGATGAGTCCAATGGGAGACTTAAATTACTTTCTTGGCTTTAGCATTAAGCAACTTGAGGAAGCTACATTTCTTAGTCAAACTAAATATGTTAAGGACATCCTCAAAAAATATGAAATGGATAATGCTAAATCTGTTAGTACACCAATGAGTTCCTCTGTTCAGTTGGATAAGGACCTTAAGGGAAAATCTGTTGATCAAAAGAAATTTAGAGGGATTATTGGATCTTTACTTTACTTGACTGCTAGCAGACCAAATATCATGTTTAGTGTTTGCTTGTGTGCTAGATTTCAATCTGATCCAAAAGAATCACATTTGACAGCAGTGAAAAGAATTTTAAGATATCTGTTAGGAACCTTGAACTTAGGAATTTGGTATCCTAAGTTTAGCACTTCATTTGAAATT
>NW_021318495.1:8311-181983 GCF_001605985.2 Dendrobium catenatum | reverse complement strand
ATTAGAGATAGGAGAATTAAGGATCATTTGCCTAAAGTTTCAACCTTAGTGCGTGATGCCCGTATCATCCAGCATGTGTTAAGAACTTCCATTATACCTAAAGCTGGTGATAGAGTCAACTTCACTCATCTTCTTTCTATTGTTACCTACTTGATTATGACTAGACAACCTATAGATGAGGCCCAACTCCTAATTGACTATATTTATGGTCTCTCTGAAATTGGTCATGTTGATCATAAAATAAAGAAGAACATAGCCTTAGGACATCTGATTGCTTATATTTTGGAAAAGAAGTATAATTTAATTCATTCTGAACATGAATTTGAAGAACCTCTCTACTACAATGACGCATCCTTTAGGGCTATCTTCAATAAGGACGAGCCCAGCAGAACTCATGTAATTCTAAGTGAAACAGAAGAAAAAGATGGACCTTCACATGCTGCAGAACCAAATTATCAGGATTTGGTTCAAAGATTTAAAAATTTGGAGACTCATTTTGATCAAAGGTTTGATCAAATTGAAACTCATCTACAGCAGTAAGATTTTCAGCATAATCAGGATATGGGATTTATGCGTGAACAAATAAATTCCATTAATTCCAACATGTTCACGAACAGTAGTTACTTCAACTTCTTTGGTGCAGCACAACCTCCTCCTCCAGATCAGGGTCTATCTGAATGATTTGTTTAGTGTTTGTTTAGTGTTTGTTTAATGCTTGTTTAGTGTTTGTTCTATGTTTCGTTGTAGTTGATGTGTTAGTGATTTCCTTTAGTTAGTTGTTTTTTCATGTTTTAGTTGTATTACTATTGATATCTTGAACTTAAAATTGTAATAGCCTTATCCGATATCAATATATGTTTCAATATTTTGTTGTTTAATGTTTTAGAAATGTGTGTTTGACTTTATGACATTCCTTTTTTATTTTTATCTTAATAGTGCTTTATTTAATTTGTAAATTAAAATTAATTTCATTAGAAAATATAATTTTTCTAAATTTAAGAGATGCTTATAACTTGATATTATTAGAATTTTCAATTCCATGTCTCTTATTTAGACTACATTATCTTTAATATTATTATTGCAATTTAGATGTTTTCTTATTTTGTATTTCTCTTTTCAATTAGTATTTATGCACTTAGAAAAATTTGAAATTTTAGATTATTGATATTGAAAAGAATTCAAATACTCTTTAAAATTGTACAAATGTATAAAAATCAAAAGGATTGTGCATAAAATTTGCAATGACAAAAAGAGGCACAAAATAAGCCCGAAGTAAAAAAAATAAAAAAAAAAGGATGCACAAAAATGTGCCATAAAAATTGAAAAAAATGTGCAAACCGCCACATGTGGTAATTACTTCTTTCCAGACTCTTTTAATCTCTTAATTCAAATTGATCTAATGTTCATTTATAATTTATATTGAAATTTGAAATATAAAATTTTTTATTCATCCTTAGTGCAATGATTCTCTTTATCTTCATGTCTAAATTGACACATGCCTTTGAAAAATTCTGTTTATTCTCAAAGTTATATCACTTCTTAAATTATATGAAATTTTATATTTTTCTAATATTTTTGATTTTATTTGCATACCTTATTTCAATCACTTTCAAGATTAAAATATCAAATGAATTTCTTACTTCTTTTTACATTTCTAACATTCTTTTCTTCTTGACTTTTTGATGTTGTCAAAAAGGGGGAGAAATTGTTTGTTACGTATGTTTTCACAGTGTTTGATTTTCATATGTGTGTTTTCGTAGTATTTTATTGTTTTCTTTATTTTATCTTTTGTGTTGTATAAAAATTTTGAAAAACAAATTTTTTTTTTAAGTAATTCAAATGCCTCCTTATTTTCATGAGTTCATCAATTTAGGGGCAGTTTAGGAGATTCTTAGAACTTGAAATCCTACAAACAATAATTGTTTTGCCATCATCAAAAAGGGGGAGATTATAGAGAGAGTTGCTATTTGTATGTTTTACATTCTTTCAACTTGTACTGTTTTGATGATTTTAAATATTATTATTTTATATATCTCCTAACACTTTTTGGAAGATTTGTTTTTGCTCTGGTGTGTACTAACATTTCAGGAAATTCAACTCCAAGCGATGAAGACTTGAAATTATCCATTTGTATATTATAAGTTTTGAAATGAGAGGGAGAGTGATTGTAATTGAGTGAAAAATACAACACACACTCTTAGGGGACAATTTTTGTGAACTGATCGTACGGGATGAACCTGGTTTGTACGGGACGATCATGTTAATTAACCCCTCGGACGAGCAATGGATCGAACAGGCACGTAGAAAATTTTCTAAGTCCTAATGTTCTAGGACAAATTTAATATTCGTCTCGGAATGAATGTCTCTGAATTCTCACCTTGCACTGTTCGTCAAGACAAAAAATATGGTTCGTACTGGGACGAAGCTCTCTGTATGAGATCGTACAGGACAAAATTAATTTTCATCCCTGGACGAAGCTCTCTGTATGTGATCGTACAAGACAAAATTAATTTTCATCCCTGGACGAAACGCTCTGTATAAAATCATCCCAGGACGAAACCTGTTCGTCCCAGGATGAACTGAACCGACTTACCTCAAGTTGGTCACGTCATGTAGAATTTTGGGAACTGACCTATGTAATAACCGTTTCGTACCTGACGAACCTAGTTCATACGGGACGATGAGCGTGTATGAACATAGTTCGTATCAATATACATTAGGATCATTTCTGACACTTTAAGTAAAATCATCTAGGACGATCCACGATCGTACGGGATGAACCACTACGTACAGAATTGAAAACTTGCAGTTTTTGGGCAGTTTTTCTTGTCTTTGTATATATAGCCCAAATTAGACTGCCACCCATTCTTTTTGCTTATTGATCTTCGTGCCTATTGGAAGAAGAGTAAAGGAGAGAGTGAGAGAAAGCATTCTAAGAAGGATTTCTACCACTGGAGCGTGAAAGCTTTGCATGGTGTTCAAAGGTAAGATTTCCTACTTGTGATTTTAGATTACTTCACTTTTTTTATTTCTTCCTTCTAGATTTCTTGGGAAGAGATCTGTCAAGGAGATCTGGTTCTCTGCCGATACTTGGAGAGTGTGAAAAGACGAAGGGTTCTCTGCCCACACTTCGAAAGTGTGAAAGGACGAAGGGTTCTCTGCCCACATTAGGAGAGTGTGAAAGGACGAAGGATTCTCTGCCCACACTAGGAGAGTGTGAAAGGACGACGGTTCTCTGCCCACACTAGGAGAGTGTGAAAGGATGAAGGGTTCTCTGCCCACACTAGGAGAGTGTGAAAGGACGACGGTTCTCTGCCAACACTAGGGAAAGTGTAAATGGATGACGGTTCTCTACCGCACCGGGTTGTGGTGAAAATAGTGTTTGTAAAGGCTTCTCCGCCTTGCTGTGGGTGCAAAAGGAGAGACACTATTGGTATTAGTGCAATACTCAGAGGGTGCCTTTAGGGAGTGGATGTAGGTCTGGTTTACACCGAACCACTATAAATCGTCTCTTTTTATTTTACTGTTTTTTATTTTTTGCTTTTAATTTTGTGTTTTAAAAATTATGGTTGAAAAAATTTTTTATAAAAAATTCATTAAAGTTTAATTTCAGTTAAATTTATCAAAAGAGGAAAAATTTTTAACTACCAATTCACCCCCCTTTTGGTAGCCTTGGGACATTAACTTAGGTTTAACAACCTATTCACTAGACTCAACACAATCCACTTTCCTATGAATGCTTAACTCCCCAATAACACATTGAGGTGAAGCATAAAGTAAAGAAAACTTTTCCATATTAGCTTTCCACAATACAATAATACCTCTAGAAGAATCCTCTGAGGGATATATAAAAAAATCCCATTCATCACCCAAAAACTTATTAACTTCATATCTCTCAAAGGAAGAGATCCTGGTTTCAACCACGCCAACAAAAAAAAAAACATCCCATTCTTTCATGAACTCCTTTAGATAAAGGGAGGCTTCCCTCTTATTAGCCCCCCTACAATTCAAGAATGCTGAAGAGGACATTTAGATAAAGGGGAGGGGTGGGGGAAGGGCCCCCACTTTTACCTCTATTATTACCTTCAGATATTTTGATCTGGAAGAATTACTTAAAGGCCCCAAGTGCTTTAGTTCTTTAATTAGCTTTGGTTTTTGAGATACAGGATTACCCAAGCTTGAGCTACCCACTTCTTTTGGAATGCCATCATTATTACATTCCTTAATCACTAGAGCCACCTTGTCTTTCTTGCTAATCACATCAGTCTTATAAATTTCACTATTTTCTAGTTCACCCTCTAGAATAACATCCAGTTATGGTACAATTTGTAGAGTCAATGCATCTTCTTTGAAAGGAATGCCTTCACTATCTAATTTATCCAACAATTTAAACATATTGTCTTGAACAAGAACTACCTCAGGAGAAGAGATAGTATTCATCATAGCTGCTACATCTTCATTGGAAGAAGTTACACCAACTTCTGTTATCTTATCCTTCTCAGAAGCAGCTTCTAACCCATCTTCAAATTGTTGTACACCAGAACCAGAAGGTGGTATTCGATTTTCTAGAGATATGCTAACCTCTTTACTATCTACCACCTTCTTCTGATAAGTTTCCTTCAAACTTCTATTTTTCTTGTAATTGACATGGACCCAAGGTCCATAATTTAATTCTTCCCTAGGAGAATTCACAATTCTTGCATTCTGTTCTTTAGGAGCTGGATCAGAATAGATAGTGTTTGCACTTCCTTTATCAATACATAAATTACTTAGATAACCAACTTTCCCACACTTGCAACAAAAGGTTGAGATTTTTTCATACTCAATCTTTTAAAAGAAATGACCTTCAAGCCCTTCCACCCAAACACCCATCGACAATTATTTATCAAGCTCCAAATGAACACAAACTCTTGCTAACTTCCTCCTTCCCTATTGGAACATATCACCATCAATAAGTAAAGGAGACCCTATTAATGATGCAATCCTTTCCATATTAATTTCATCCCAACAAATTAGTGGAAGATTAGGCAATCTTACCCACACTGGAGATGTTAAACCCTTAAGGGAATTTGTAGAAAACTTAGGACTCCACTTGTCAAGCCCAATAATATGACCGTTTATGAACCATAGTCCTCCTGAAATGACTTTTTCCGTAGAATCTTGTGAAAAAAGGAGCACAGTATCCACCCTGAACCAAGGATTGTTACATGAAATTTCCCGAATTGGGACCATTGATTTCTCAATTCAGCCGCTATAATCTAAACTGAAATAGCTCTCCCAAAGACTTTAACCACAATTGATTTTTGAAGCTTCTTAGAATTCTCCAACATCTTAGGTTGAAACAATTTGACAGCCTTGCCATCAGCAGACAAGAAGGACTCTCCCATTGGAAAATTCACTATGATATGAGAACGTTTAATCGAAGGATTCTGAACATTCTTAATAGGAAGAGAATTCAACTCTTCAGTCTCCTCTTGAACATTCTCCCGAACATCTGAAGTGTTATCACCCATCTTTTGAACTGAAGGGTCTCCCTTTGTTACATTCTCATTATTTCCAAAATGATTCACAAAGATCTTCATTCCAGAAGATGAAGATTCAAGATAATTTGAAATAAAATTATAATTAGATGAAGGAGTAACTACCTTTAAATCCAGAATCACTTGCTTCCCCTTGCCGATATCTAGTGAAGAAATTTTCATACGTTCAAAGCAGTTTTCTCTGATAACCAACGGACTATTGAAAGATCTTGGTTTGACTCCCAACTCTGATCTAGCCAAATTAAGATTCATTGAAAATCTATCCAAATTCATATTTGACAACATCCGACCTCCTGAAGTGGTCATCGCCAGGCCATCCATCTCCACCGCCGTTACCGCCAACGAAAAAGAAATTCAAAATTTTGAATTTGCTCTCTCTAGAAAATGTGTATCTCTCTAGAAAATGGGGATACCTACAATGAATGTTAGTATAGTATAAATATAAAATATTTAGTCATCCCTAAAGATGAAGAGACGATCCATCCCTAGTTGAGTCGCCAAAATACTTCTTTCAAAAAGTAAACCACGTGATTTGAATTTTATATTTATATAATTAAATCTGTATCGAGAAAAATATATCATCTCAAAAGATAAACATAATGTTCAGCTATCAATTTGAAAACATAATAAAAATCTTCATTTTTGTTTTAAAATATAGCATAAAGAATAACATACTAATTCAAAAAATATAAATTATTATCTACGATAAATTTAAAAAAATGGGTTTTAAGAAAAAATTATGTGTTCCTAGAGACTTTTCCCTTATCCTAGATAAGTTAATAAGGTTTATTTATGTTAGGGTTCTACGTTCCCTTTATGATAAACCCTTAATGTTAATTACATCTAATGAGGGGCCCTTTAAAAAATTGTTGATTAACATGGTGACTAAATATTTCTAGATTATAATGATTCAAGAAAGTATTAAAGACCACGAATTCATCAATAAAACTATATAAAAAAGAATAATGTTTTTTCGATTCACATGATGAATGGTAGATAGTACTATGATTTTGAGAAAATTAGAAGTACTCCAACATATTCTATGATTAGGCTTTAATATTTAATGCAGGATGAAAATTTTATATTCGAATTGGCGACTTTTTAGAATGACTTAATCCTTTCCCTAAGGGTGAGCAGTCATGATTTTGAGTTAACATTAGATTTAAAATTTAAGTTGAATAATTATGAGGTAACAATATGAACATAGTTTAAAGAAGTACAAGAATTTGGTTTTGGGACTTATACCTTTAAATCCTAAAAGAATTCATAATTATTTTTACATATTCCTAGAGTTAAAAGCTAGCCAAATCACCTATGATCTTAAGCCCATGAATTTAAAATTATATGATTTGTAGGATTGGAAGTCTATCATTATTTATAAAACATAGATATATCTAGAAGATATAATTATAGTTTATTGAACATGATAGTGGTTTTAAATACACCTAACTAATGCAATTTAAAATATTTTCCTAACATCTATTTTGTTATATTAACTAATGCAATCAACATAAACACTTATCTAAGAAAATCTAGTAGCATAACAGTCTTATACCAACAAGAATGAGCAACTCAACCCCACTCTTCACTTATTGTTCATATGTGTGCGCTTTGTGTACATAGATTAAAAGTAAATATGCATTTTATGCTCATAGAAAAGTAAATGTAGGTGTTTTAAATGATAAAGAAATAGATCCTATGAACCTAATTTGTATCGAAGCCAAATACATGCATGCAAAGAAACTTAGGAAAACCAAGAAATTCTAATTTGCAAATAATTAATCATAATAATTAATAATAACATCAATTATTAATCATCACAAAGTGTATAAAAAGAGATGTCTATGTGGCAAATGCCAATTAATATATACAACCCAATGTCTACTAAAAATAAATTATGTTCAAACTCTACCAACAACAAGCTTGTATTTCAATTCCTAGAATGATGCAAGTTATATAAAAAATGAGTTTATTTATTTTCTTTAGGCGCTCCTAGCTATAATCATCCTCCAAAAAGACCTATAAAATATATAATCTACAAAATGAAGAATCATTCTTTAGGAATTAATTTATTTTAGATAAACAACCTCATTTAAGATTGTCGTAGCTTATTTACATTTTTGATCTAAATTATAATTAATAAAAATATAAAGGAGTCTATATTCCTGGAACTTTTGTATAAAGTGGTTTAAATATAATATATCTCAACATCATATATAACAATTTGAATTCAATGCTTTCTTTCAAGAAATGTAAGCTTGGCCATACTTGTTAATTATTTTAGATGATTGATGGTTGCATGGATGTTACATATTATTTCATCAATTTTAGGTATATGGTGTAGTTTAGCATTATCCACCTAATAAATTAAATATAATATTTTCTTCTTAGCCATTTGAAAGTTAGGGCATAGACATTATTTGTCCAATTGTTCCTCCTTCTAAGGAACAATTATTAGGTGAGGACACCGGACATAGCTCTACATCCGGAGGCCAATAACATGTCACCATGTGATCTTACTGTTTACCGCATAGCCCGATGACCCGACCCGGACCAGAACCTGGTATTTCTATGTTTGGGAGTTGCTAGGCATTGCTCGGTATTGCTAGGTATTGTTAGGTATTGCTTGACAATAATGAAAAATACTGCTCTATCAAGACAAATACCTAGCAATACTGAGTAATACCTAGCAAAACTGAGGTATTGCTTGGTATTGCTCGGTATTGCTCAATATTGCTTGTATTGGTCTTGACAGAATGATATTTCTTGTTATTTCCAAGCAATATCAAGCATTACCTAGCCGATTTGCATAAATCAGCCAATACATAGCAATCCCGGGTCCGGTCCGAGTCAGGTTGTCGGGCCGTATGGTATAGATTGAGAGCATGTGGCATCATTTTACTGTCGTCTGAATGCAGAGCTACATCAGGACACCGAACCTAATAAAAATTCCCTTCTAAGCGCTATCATTTCATTTTAATAGTGATTGAATATTTTTCCAAGTGGAAGAATATTATTTCATTATAAGAATTAAAATAACACCATATCTGTAATTTCTTTTTGGACTAGATCTTATATTTATTTGGTGTCCCTCATTTATTATATCAAACAATGGTCCTTTTTAAGAAGCACAAAGATTATCAATTTTGTTATGCGACATAACATTAATTGGAGATGCTAAAAAAATTATTACTAATAGGTGTATTGGTTAAGACCTTCAATAAGATTCTACTGCAAATTCTAAAAAATACTTTTGATGATAATAGGTGTCAATGGCATGAAAAATTGGGTGAAGATTTATTAGCATATCAAAGTACTTATTGTCATATCAAACACTTTAGTCTTTGGAGTAAAGGTTATTCTCTTTTCGGAAGTAGAACTTCCTTCTCTTCATATGACAACTATTAGATGTATTACATCTAAGTAAAATGCCTAACTTTGGATGGAAGTACTCAAAGGTTTAAAAGAAAATTGCTTGCAGGCTTAACAAACCTTAAGTTATATAAGTCTTGTATTGCTCAAGCACATGATAAAATGGTCGATTACAAATTTTTCCAGCGGGTGACTACTCACTCAGATCATGGCTAGTGTTAAAAATACAAAAATACCCCAAGTGCACTTTTTCAATACAGGAGCCTGAGGATATATTTTGATGATTACAAACATTATTGAGATCTTACATAATTTCTCCTTCTTATTATTATTTCCAGATATTTTTCATGTGTATTTACATTTTAGGTACAATATACACCAAGGAACACTAAGGGTTTTGGCCTCAAGATTGAATAGTCCAAGAATGATGTTTGTAAGAGTCTGTAATTTTTATTTTTCTTGAGTCTATAAAATATAAAATGTATGTTTAGCTTAGAATCCATACACACACACATGAGGGAGTAATATTAAATGTGTAAATTTTTATGAATATCATACTATATATTATTTGTGATAAATAAAAAGTCATTAAACCATTTAATTAAATAAATTTAATATTAAACTAATTATATTATATGATCACAATCATATAGGACAAAAAATTTTAATCTGGAAACCCTAACACCAATCAATTATCAAGGAATATTTTGAAATTTGAAAACTAAACTAATCGTACTATATAATTACCATCATATTATATGATGTATATAAATCTTACCTAATTTAATCTTGTAGTTAAGCAATTAATTAATTGATATTTGAGATCTTACTGTATAATGCACCATTCATATAGTCTGAACTGATTAGATCCTAGGATAATAATTTAATGTTAGCAATCTTATGGGATGAAAATATTATTCAGTTGAACTAATCATACTAAACAAAATTTATGTCATACTACTGGTAATTTCAAGTATGTGAAATAACTATATAGACCCTTATTTATCCTATAATACCAACAAGATATATTGAACTATTAATATTATACGATCCTCTTATCATACTAAACCATAAAAAATGGTTGAATTAAAAAGTTAAGGTTTTCATAAGCCTTGTATTTAAGCTCTCTTATTAGGCTTCAAAAAAGTCTTTAGCTATTGGGAAACTTCTGATAGAGTTCTACGAGGGATTATGTCTTCTTATGATTCTTAGAGTTTGGAGAGAAGGGGGGAGAAGTTGTATGTGAGAAAGAAGTAGTATGTGAGAGGATTTCATGCAGTTTCTCCAAGCGAGCTTCTACCTAAGTTCCTCCATGTGTCTTCATAGATGTTGAAGGAAGCTCTGAGGAGAAAGTTTTTAAGGCTTAAGATCATCAGTACTCTGCCACACCAGGCGGTTGTAAAGGATTTAGTTTCTTTTTCTTTCCTAGAGAGTGAAATAGAATTTGGTACTCTGCCAAATCAAGTTGGTGGAGGGAAAAAGATGAGTCATTAAAGGTTTAGTGCAATACCTAGTGAGGTGGCCCCTAACGAGTGGACATGTGTTATGTTTTGATAGAACCACTATGTGCTCGATCTTAACTTTTCTTTTGCATTTTATTTTTCTAGCAAGTTATATTATCATAAATCTATGTAGAAAGCATTGTGATTGTTTGGGTTTAATTTTTGTGACAAAAATTTTACAAAACAAAATAATCTCAAAAAATTCAGATGTGTTTTCTATAAAATCAAAATGAAAGAAAAGTTGCAATTAAGTTTTTCATATCATTAGCTTCCATATTATTAAATCAAGTTTAAAGTTGATATTAAGTTTTCTTTAAACGCAGTAATTTTGAAGAAAAAAAAAATTAAAACATCAGTTCACCCCCCTCCCCCCTCATGGTATGCCTTAGGAGGTTTAGCTAGGTTTAACAACCTCATTTGAAATTTCAATTGGTATCAGAGTGGATTCTTTATAATTATTGTTTTTAAAACTTTAAGTAAATCAAATTACAATATTTGAGTCAAAGACTGTTTTATGTAGGTGACAGGAGGATGGAAATGACACTGGTGCTAATTATTTCCAATGACTCAAATAAAAATAGCTCTGTAGTTCATGGACATGATGATCTTGCATTAATGACTAGGAAATTCAAAATCTATATGAAGAGAAAGTAAATATGCCATCAAGATTAAAATAGAGGAAATTCAGGAAGAACTAATAAAGGTTCTTCTAACACTATCAATTTTTAATATAGGAAGCCTTGACATCTTAAGTCTAACTACCCCAACATAAGAAGTCACTCTAACAAAAGAAAAATGAGGGAAAATCAAATGCTAGGATGCTTGATGATAAGGAAAATTCAAAAAGGTGAAAACATTGAATACATATTGTCTTTTAGGTAGACTCTACCTCAGATTTATTAAAACAAGAATTAGAGGGGGAGGTAACAAATCTATGCCTTATGAAAAATGATAATCTCTATTATTATGTTCAAGAGGAGGTATTTCACTATCCTATAACGAGCTAGTTACTATTTCTGAGAAAATTCACGACTCATATAGGAAACTACAAAAATAATATGCTTGTCTAAGAAATGTATTATTATTTTTTATTTAAAACTCAAGCATGACACATTAGTTAAAGAGTATGTAGATCTTAAATTTGATCATATATATATATATATAGGTAAAGAACATGCATCATTACTAAATTAGTTTGATGACTTAAATAAAAAAAATCTTGAATTGAATAAGTCAAATGACTCTTAGAAAAAGAGCATATTAACTTAGAGAAAATATCCATTTTTCTTGAGACAATGGCATTGGAACCATACTTTAATGAGCATATATTAGAATTCAAAGTTTAAAGCTACAATATGGAAAATGAATTCTTAAAAAAGAAAATATTTGAACTTCAAAATAATTCACCACTACCAATACTAGCATAAATGCCACAACCTGAGACAAAGCATGACTAGTAGATGCACTATCCCACATAGGTTAGTGAACCCATTTCCTGTGATTAGGTGTTACTCTTGTGGCATGGTCAGACATATTGCCAGAATTTGCACTATACACCATAGAACACAACTATTATGGAGGCCAAAATCATTAACATCATAGCATATCATTCATTCATTAAAGAATGTGGCGGAACCCAAACTCACATGGGTTCCCAAATTTAATGTTTGATTGACCCTGTAGGGACGTTAAAATAAAAGTCATAAGAAGAGTATATGATACCTAGATAATGGATATTCAAGGCATATGATGGGATACATGAAGCAGTTCTTAGCGCTGGATGCCAGTAGCAGAGGCAAGGTAAAACTAGGTGACAACACCACTAGGAAAGTGGTGGGCTCATATACTACTGGAAAATAAAATAGTTTTATTATTTAAAATTTACATTTAGTAGATGGCTTGAAATATAATTTTATTGGCAATAACTAACTATGTTATAATGGTTTTGACATTAGTTATACATTATTTCTTTTAACATAAAAGTTATGCTAGAAGGAAAAAGGATAAATAATATTTATATGCTCTATTTGTCTTGTGTTAATAATCTAATAATCTTTGCTTGAAAACTATTTTGGATGAATCATGGTTATGTCTTAGGAGATATGTCATGCCAGTATGAAAACTCTTCGAAAGATAACCCAATAGGATTTGGTTAGAGGTATCCCCAAGCTAGATTTCACTAAGGAATATCTTTGTGATGCCAACATCTAGGGAAGAAAACTAGGTGATCATTCCATTTCATTAAGGACATCACCACCACAGGACAACTAGAAATATTTTATATGCATTTATCTAGTCCCATTAGTATGGCTAACCTAACTGGAAAAAGTTAAATTATAGGTGACTATTCAAAATTTACAGAGGGTTAGATTCTTAGGTCAATAAAATGATTCATTTGATGAATTTATAATGTTCTCCAAGTGGATTAACAAAAGTTTGGTTTTGAGATCTTTGCATTCAATAGTGATCATGGTGGAGAGTTTGAGCTGTTTGAATCATTCTGTAAGGAAATTATGATTGAACATAACATTTTAGACCAGATACCCAAGTATAAAGCAAGAATAAAACATTAGTAGAAGATGATAGGGTAATGTTAGATGAATATTCACTTCCTATATATTTTTTGGTAGAAGTAGTGAATACTGCTTGTTATTTTTTGAATAGGTTGAATATCATATCAAAATTTAAAAATATGCCTTATATAATGCTTAAGGGTAGGATACCTAACCTTTCATATTTGTATTTCTTTAGCTGTAAGTTTTTTTGTTCTCATCAATGGTAAATTTCCTTTACGAATGTTTTATTCTAATTCTGATGAAGGAGTCTTCTTAGGTTATTCCTTTATAAGTATAGCTTATAGGATATTTAATAAGAGGACCTTAGGATTAGAGGACTCCAATCTTTTTTTTTTTTTATGATTAAGATAAACTTATTTAGCCTAGGTTAGAAGATGATGAAGAGGTAGAAGTTACCAAAACAGTAGAGTATATTGACATAGATGATAGAAAAAAAAACTCAAGAGCAATTTCCTAGAGAATGAAAACACTCATCTAATCAACCTAAGGAGCCTATCTTAAGAGATCTATCAATAGTGTTTAAAATAAGAAAATACCTTAGGAAATAAGTCAGGCATTTTATATTTATCTCTATGGTAGAATAAAGAAATATAGATCAAGACTTAACAGATAAATTTTGGATCCTAGCTATGCAAGAAGAGATAAACCAATTTATTAGCAAAGATATATGGGAGTTGTCTAGTAGACCTAAGGACCAAAGTGTAATAGTTACCAATTGGGTATTCAAGAATGAAATGAGTGACTCTTAAGAAATTAACTAGAATAAGCTAGGTTAGTAGATAGGGTTTGTAATCAAATTAAATGTATTAATTTTAAGGAGGCCTTTTCCCATGTTGTTAGATTAGATGCCATTAGAAACTAATAGCTTTTGCATACTTTAGAGGATTCAAGTTGTATTAGATTTGTGTGAAGAGTGTCTTTCTCAATGGGGTAATTAAAAAGAATGTTTAGGTTGAACAACCCCCAATAAATGAAAATTCATTATATCTCCACCATGTTTACAATAAAAGAAAATTTTTTATGGTTTGAAATAGGCACCAAGAGCATGGTATAAGAGGCTTAGCATATTTATCCTAGATAGATATTTTAAGATGGGTAGTGCAAACACCACCCTATTACTTAATAAAATATGTGTTGATCTACTCATAGTGCAAATTTATATTGATAACATGCTATTTGGATTTACAAATGAAAACCTATGAGAGGAATTCTTCATATACTATAAGCATGGAGTTTAAAATGAGCATCAAGGGAGAGTTGACTTACTTCCTTGGATTTTGTGTAAAAAAGAAAGAGCATCGTACCTTCTTGAGCCAAACTAAATATATTAAAGAGATATTAAAAAAATTTGACATGGAAGGTTCAAAAAGCTTAAATAAACTCATGAGCTTAACCCACCAGCTTGATAAGGATGTAGATGAAAAATTAGTTGATCTTAAAAAAACAGGGGAATAATAGGATCACTTCTTTATTTGATCGCTAGACAACCTGATGTTATATTTTGGGTATGATTATTTGCTAGATTCAAAGCTGATTGCAAAAGAATCCCATATGATTACAACAAAAAGAATTCTTTGATATCTTATAGGCACCTAAAGCTTATGAATTTGGTATCCTAGACATAACATCACCTTTAATACCATAAGATATTCAAATTTAGACTTGTAGGAAGTAGGATAGATAGGAAAAGGACTTCTAAAACCTATCAATTCATTGACCAATCCATAGTTTCCTTGTCTATTAAAAAGAAAATCTCTATTCTCTTATAAACTACTAAAGAAGGGTACTTTGTAGTAGGGAGCTATGTTTCCTAAGTCTTATGGCTGAAGCAACAGATTCTTGGCCATAGATTTTTAGTATGCATCAAGCCAATCATGCATGATAACACTAGTGTTATCTACATTTTAAAGAATCCAATCTAGCATTCTTTCACAAAGCATATTAATATTAGATAATATTTTATTAGAGATCATGTTGTAAAGGAAGACATAGAATTACATCACGTAGCTACTAAAAATACAACAAGTAGACATTTTAACCAAACTTTTTAGTTATGAAACATTCAATACACTTAAGATTATACTAGTTTTTGTTACGAATCTCATTTCAGGAAATATAATTTTGATGATAACAAACATTTCTATTTTTCTATGACTGCCTTGCCTACTAACATTTCAGGTCCAAAAGATCAAATTGCAAATCAAATCAGTTCAAGTTTGGGTAGATTAAGACTAAGTTGGTTTGTAATGTACGTCAAGTGTCTTTTACCAATTCTTGAGTACTTTGTATTATTGTGGGTCTTGTCTCTAAGTAACCTTGCACACACACAATTGAGAGAAAATTTCTAACTATTTTGGAGTTTTTTTGTTTTTGATCACATCATACAAAAATCATCCTGGATGATCAATTAAAAATAGAAATCCTAATTTGGTCATCCTAATTAATGCAACCATAATTAAGCGTAACATCCTGGATGATATTATCATCGATCGGGATGATAAGCTCAAATAAAAATGAATTAGCCACTAGATCTATTTAGGCATCTTTTATTTTTGGACATCATCCTGGACTATGAAGTGCAATTATGCCTAAACTAATCTAGTAATTAAGGAAAGCAATTAAGATTTTATTGCTCGATCATATCGGCCTAGACAATTGCAGGATCATTCAGGACAATTAGTTTATAAACCTTAGTTCTTTTTGGATCATGAAAAATTTGTCTTGTTCTAATCAGGGCAATGCTCTGGATGATATGAATTGAATTGAACTAATTGTTCGGGATGATCTTTTGATCGGCCTAGGAAATCAAGATATTTTTTCAACATATAGACATCCATTCATGACAATATTCTGGATGATATTTGATTTTTTGTACTAATTGGTCGGGGCGATCGTGAGATCGGCCCGAACGATTGTGAGATCATCTCGGATGATCTAGTTATTTTTCCATCATCCAGACATCCATCCATGGTGATGGTCTAGATGGTATTCATCAAGTTGAACTATTCATACAGGATGATATACTATCGTCTTGGATGATATTTGATGATTAGTTTCTAATTATGGTTAATTTCGAGCCCTTATTTAAAAGATATCTTATTTTCTTAAGAGGAGATCTTTTGCTATTGTCCTGACCTAAGAGAGTCAAGAGGAGAGGGAAATCAAGGGAGAGAGAGAGGATCTAATGAGGGAGAGTTTGTAAGGGGTTTCATAAAGGTTACTCTAAGCAAGGATCTGCGTCGTCATCTCCAGTCATCATCCCTGATTCCTTGGGAGTTCTAGAGAGGTCTACTTCAGTAATAAATTGAGGTTCTCTACCTACTTCAGGAGGAAGAAAAAGTAGTTGGGTTCTCTGCCTACTTCAGGAGGAAGCAAAAGGAGTTAGGTTCTCTGCCTGATTTAGGAGGAAGCAAAAGGAGTTGGGTTCTCTATCTCACCGGGGTCTATGGAAGGGAGTTTTTGTACAGGCTTCTCCACCTTGATATGGGGGAGAAGGAGAGACACTAATTTTAGTACAATACCTTGAGGAGAGGCTCTGGGGAGTGGACGTAGGTTAGGTTGATTGAACTAGTATAAAATTTGATGTATTCTTTCTTATTGTACTTCCACATTGTATTTCCACACATTAATTTATGTTGTGATTGTTTAGTTGTGTTTGTGATTTTTTTTGGAGAAATTTTAAATACCAATTCACCTTCCCCCTTGGTTAGCCTTGAGACTAATTCATAAGAGCTTAACATCCTTGTCAAACTTTTAAGTGGTATCAGAGGGTGATTCATAAAATTGAGTTTTTCAAAACTTTTGAATTTCAAAAAATGGCTAACTTTGGTAATCGTAATATTATGAAAGGGTATTCAATTACCTGACCACCTTTGTTTGACAATATTCTTTTTTATTTTTAGAAAACTCACATTTCTACATGTCTATACTTGATTGACTATTGCATGTGCATGCTTGCTAAATAAGGTTATTCACCTCCATCTCGTAAAATTAATGGCATTAATATTAAACTTCCTTTCACTAAATGGACTCTTCAATGTTCTCGAATAGAGAGAGAAGAATCGAGATTCTAGAGAGAGAAGCTATGGGATTCTAGAGAGAGGAGTCATTTTTAAATTTTTTTCTTTCCCGGGTTTGGTTCCATTCTTAGCAGAATCGGATTCCCTGGTGGCGATGGATGGCCGCCGGCCTCCTGCGACGGTGGCAGGTATTGGATTTACCGATGGAAGAGGATCTATATTGTCGAGTTCGGTGGATGGTCATTGATCGTCTACAGAAATTAAGGGTGGTAAGTTTGTTAAAATGAATTCTTGTGATCAAGATTTGGGTGGTGTTAGTTAGAAGGAGTCTGGGGAAGGTGCCGGTGCTCTAGGTCCGTTGGTTATCAAGGAGGGTTTTTTGGATTCGTCCAAGAAAGTTATGTTCGTTGAAGGTAAGGGGAAGGCGATTGTTGATGAAATAGCAACTGTCTCTCCGGTGATAGTAAGTAAGATTTCAGATACTAATTTTGTGGATTTGGCAGCAAATTCTTTGGAAATGAACATATATGTTAACAGGTTTGGCAATTCAAATGCAATCTCTGGTTTAGGTCATGGGATAAAAGCGAATGTTGATAATTCTGTTAACATAAGTGTTCAATTCTTATAAAGTTCTGATTCTGGAGGTACAAAGTTGGTGGATAGGATGAATGATGGAATGCCTGTGAAGGAATTGGCGGATGTGGATGAAAATCCGTGGAAGAGGAAGCCCTATATCTGGTTGGATCTCAATGAGGATGATATGGTCTTCTCGGAAGATGGTACGTCTGTAAAATTGGTTGAAGAAATGGAGGTTGCGAATTCTCAGAAGCTCCGGAATTCTTTGGTTATCAAGGTTTTTGGTAAGGAGGTTCCTTCTCATGTAGTTGCTTGGGAGGTTAAGAGGCAGTGGAAATTGTTTGGGAAATTCCACTTTACCACTTTAGGGAGGGGGTGGTTTTCGAGCTCCTTTGAGTCAAATGAGATGATGGAAGGTGTTTTATCGGAAGGGCCTTGGTTTGTCAATGGCTCTATTGTGGAGATGGAGAAATGGTCTTTAGAGTTTTCAACTCTCTCTTTAAAAAGGGTAAACCTCCCCTATTTGGATTAGAATGCCTCATCTGCCCTTGCAGTGTTGGAATGAAGTGAATGTGGCTCGAATTGCTTCTTCCATTAGTAAGCCTTTGATGATGGATGGTAATATGTTTCAGTGGGGGAAAAGGAAATTTGCCAGAGTTTGTGTGAGGGTCAGGCTAGACCAGTGTCTTCCTCCAGGGGTTTGGGTTGAGAGTATCTTTTGGAAATTCTTTCAAAGATTTGAGTATGAGAAGATTTCGACTCTTTTCTATGGATGTGGTATGGTGGGACATCTCAGATCTGAGTGCAGATTGAAGGCTGCTGGGAATTCTGGGAAGGAAACGGATATTAGTGAGTCTAGAGGAACTAAGGAGGTGAAAGAGGTTCATGGAGAGAATTTTGATCCCTCTTATGGTCCTTGGATCATGGTTAAGAAGAAATTAAATAGAAGACCGATTATCCATAAGGAGAAATCGAATTCAGTGAAAAAAAAATGGGTTAAAATGGCTGAAACTCATGATGAATTGGATGGGAAAATTACTCCAGGTAATGGAAATTATGACAAGGTTAAAGTCATTGCTGCAAATACTCACTTGGAAGAAGGTGAGATGCTTGGTGAAGAGGAAGAGGTGGCTTCTGGAAGGGATTCTGCCTGGTTGGTAAATTCTGCTGTGAAGCTTGTTGATTCGGTTGAGGCTCCTTCTAAGATCGATGGTATGTTTTCTAAAGCTAATCACCCTGTTGTTTCAACTAGTTTGAATAAATTTGCTAAGTTGTTTGTGGTGGAAGAGGATGGAATAGAAGGTGCTTGTGTTAAAACTGTTTCTGGAGGATGTGGCAGTGAAGGAATTCCTCCTATTTCATGGAGCCCTGTTGGTGCTGAGAGTGTTAAGGGGAGTAAGTTTGCTGGGAGGATAGAGACAGAAGCTGGTTCTAGTGGAGAAATGGTGAAACGGAAGCTTGCTAAAGAGCATAGAGCTTTGGGACCTATAAAAAATAGTTCAAGAGGTAGGAGTGTGGATGGTGGTTTGAAGAAAAAATGTGGGGGCTCTCCCCCCAGACTCTTTTAATGGAATCTATTATTTTCTGAAATTGTAAGGGGGCCAAAAAGGGGGAGGCCTTCTTCTATTTAAAGGAGATTATTAAAGACTACAAAGTATTCTTTATAGGGTTGCTTGAATCTAAAATTTCTTCTATGGATAAGGATTTTTTTCGTAAGGATGATGGGGATTGGTTGGGATTATTTCATTCTTCCCTCAGAAGGGCTTTCTGGTGGTATTATGGTACTCTGGAGATCGGATGTGGCGTCCTTTTTTATTTTTAAAACTTCAGATCAATGTGTTATTGGTAATCTAAATGTTTTCAATAAAGGTGTTCAGATGATTTCTACTATTTATGCTAGTAAGGAGACTCTGAAGAGAAGGTATCTTTGGGAGTTTGTTCAGGAGGCTTCCAATAGATATATTCCTTCTATTATTGGAGGGGATTTTAATTGCATTTAGGCTCAAGAGGACAAGAAGGGAATGACTATCATGAAGTATGACTATGTTGAAGGTTTAAAATCAATCAAGGCTCTTCGGATATGTTGAAGTTTATGAATGAGAATGACTATCATGAAGTCGGATTTGTTGGACCCAGGTACACTTAGTGCAATAACAAGAGTGGTGGAGGAAGGATTTTGGAAAAGCTTGATAGGTGTATTCTTAATTCCTTGGCCATCAACAAAATCCAAATTACCTTGTTCAGACATCTTGCTAGAGTTGCTTCGGACCATTGTCCGATTGTACTTAAGATGTTTAAGTCAGTTTGTAAAGGTAGAAGTGGTATAAAGTTTGAAGATACTTGGCTTTACTTTAAGACTGCTGAGCATATTGTCTCTAGTAGGTGGAAGAGACCATTTTTGCGGGATTACATGGAGGTTCTTACTAAAAAATGTAAAAGGACACTGAAAGATTTATTTTATTGGAGTAAGGCTAGATTGAGGAATTTCTCTTTGGAGAAAGACAAATTAAAAGATGAAATTCTAGTTTTGCAAGAAGAAGATTCAAGGCTTGGGTGGTTGAATGAGGATAAACTGTGGTTACTTAAAGCTAAAGTTAAAGAATTCAATGTTGTGCTGAATAATTTGAATACCTGGTGGAGGCAGAGAGCAAAAGCAAAGTGGATTAAGGATGGTGATGCAAATACCAAATTCTTCCATTCTTTTGCCAACTCTAGAAGGAATGTCAACTAGATTTCTCAAGTGAAGGATTCTAACGGGGTGTTGACTGATGATCCAGATATGATTAAGGAGGTGTTCAAGAGGTTTTCTAAGGTGAAGTGGAAATCCAAGATCTGTAGCCTTGCTAGGTGGCCAAAGCCGTGGGCTTCTTTGCTTCACAGTGATAAGGATTTGTTGAACAGGGAGCTGGATGAAGCTGAAATCAGTTAAGTTATCTTGAATCTGGGCAGTAACAAGGCTCCGGGCTTTGATGGAATCACCTATTCCTTTTTCAAAGCTTTTTGGAAAATCATTAGAGTGGATGTAGTGCGGGCTGTGCAGCAGTTTTTCCTCACTGGTTCTATGAATAAGGATTGGAAAGACACCTTAGTTGTGCTTATTCCTAAATCTTCTAATCCCAGTATTCCTTCGGCTTACCGTCCCATAAGTTTATGCAATTCAATTTATAATACTGTTGCTAAAGTTTTTCTTAACAGAATGGTGGATATTATGACCAGGATTATTTCTGAAGAACAAGCGGCTTTTGTGAGGGGTAGGTCAATCTCAGATCATCTTCTTCTTGCTCAAGAAGTTTTCAACAAATTGAGATTTTCCAAAGCTTGTAATGGATTCTTGGCAATCTAATTGGACATGGAGAAAGCATATGATAGTATGTATTGGTCTACTTTGGAGAGAATGTTAATAGAATTAGGGTTCCCTTCCAGGTTTGTTCATTTGGTGATGGAATGTATAATAGATCCAAGATTTTCTATTGTGATTAATGGGTCTAATTCTTGTTGGATTGAACGGAAGAATGGTTTTGGTCAAGGGTGTCCTTTGTCACCTTTTCTTTTTATACTTTCCTCCCAACTACTTTCCAACGCCTTCCGTAGTAGGGGTACTGAGGTGGGTATTAGGATTTCTGCTAATGCCTAGAGGATTTCTAAACTGTTATTTGCAGATGATATTTTGCTATTTTTGGAAGCTAAAGTGAATGTCATAAAGAAAGTTAGAAAGATTATGGAAGATTATTGTAGGTGGACTGGTCAAAATATTAATTACCATAAATCTTCTTCGGTTTGTGGTAATTCGGTGGACAGGAGGAGGAAGGTGCAGATTTCAAGATTTATGGGTATTAAGTTAGTTGATGAGTTTGAGTATTTGGGCATCAAGATGGCAATGAGACGCTTAAGGAAGGCAGATTTTCAGGGTTTATTGGACAAATGCTGTAAGAAAATTAATGTTTGGGGGAATAGATTTGTCTCTTTTGCAGGAGACTGGTTTTGGTTAAATCAGTTTATCTTTCTCTTCTAGTTTTTATTATGACTCATTCTCTTATTCTGATGAAAACAATAATGGAGTTTGAGAAGATTTGTAGATATTTTATATGGAATAAATGTGATGGTAAGAGGGGACTTCATTACATGGCATGGGAGCAAGTTTGTAAGCCAAAGGAGTATGGAGGTTAGGATGTTCACTCAGCTGTGGCTAAGAGGGATGCTATGAGAGCCAAATTCGCTTGGAAGTTTATCGATGAACTTGAATCTCTGTTAAGCAGACATCTTAATGCTAAGTATGGAGATAATTGGTGGAATTATCGGCTGTATGGGAGGAGTTCCTGTACTTGGAAGATTTTGTTTTTTAGGTGGAATGCACTCAGGGAGCAAGTTAGATGGAGAGTTGCTGATGGGTAAGAATCAATGTGCTGAAGGACATTTGGATTCTGGACAAGTCTCTAATCAAATGACCAACATTTGTTGGGAATTTTGAGGATGAAGATGTTACCCTGGATTTCTTCATTACTGAAGGCTGCTGGAACCGGGTGAAACTCAGTCAGTTCTTTGGGGCTGAGCTCATGGATCTTATCTGTAAGGTATAGATTTCTCCCTGTTTGCATGTGGATAGTATGGAACTGAGATTTAAGATGTCTTGAAAATATATTTCTGCTTTAATTATGGAAGACAAATATAATAACATGGATGGTGTTGTTCCATTCAGTTGGGTTTATAAACTATACTAGAGGTGTTTTTATGGCGGCTGTTCTCGGATGCTCTGCCTTCAGGTGCTTTCCTCTTTAGAAGGCAGCTTGCTGATGATTCTTTTTGCCCAATGGGTTGTGAAGTATTGGAAGACATCAATCACATTTCATCCAGCTGCTGTAAACTTTGGAAGGTGCTGGATGTGCTGAGAGGTTGGGGATTTCAAATACCCATTTTCAGTGGATGGTTTGATTGCTTGGCGGGTCAGCGGCTTAAAAATGGTAATTTGATGAGATGTATTTTACTATTATTTGGTTCGTTTGGAACCATAGGAACAAGGTCAAGTATGGGAATCCTGAAGAAAGTAATGTGTTTATTGCTATTTCTATTCTCAGCTTTATCAGCCAAGATTGTTTGCACATTGTTCAATCAGGTAACTGGGTTGTTAATCAGTCCATTGGGTTGTCTTTTGATAAATGGAAACCTCCTCCCCCCGGTTGGATTAAGATCAACCTTGATGCTTCTCTCAAAGGAAAATATGAAGCTGGTGTTGGCGGCATTGTAAGGGATTTTAAAGGAAGGTTCCTATTTGCATTTGGGAGGAAGAAAATGCATTGGGACATTCCCATTTGGAGATGTCTGCTATTTCTGCTCTTACAGATGTTTTAAAGGGCAAATTTTATGGGGTCGAAGGTATAATTGTATAAGGTGACAATAAAAATGCTATTGATATTCTTCATAAAGTGCACAGTATATCGAAGAATATGGATAGAAGATTGGGTATTAAAGATTCTTCTTTTCTTAATAAGGTAAATAAGGTGATTTTTCATTAGGTTAATCGTAGTTGTAATAAATTAGCGGATTAATTTGCTAATCATGCTTTTTCTTCTGATTTTCCTTGGGACTTGTTTTGTGAGAATGAATTACCGTCTTCCTTCTGTAATATGGTGAAGGAAGATTGTGTAAGAGTTCTTCACTCTCAGTAGTTTGTATTTAGGCATTGTTTTCTATTTCTATGCATTTTTAGCATTCTTCAAAAAAAAAATGGACTCTTCAGGATAGGAATTTAGCTTAACTAAATGCAAAATGCTTGAACTATTTTTTCTATGCTTTGAAATAATAACATTATATACTTGTTTCAACTTGTGCTACTGGTAAAGAAATTTGTAATAGATTGTGTATTACTTATGTAGGGACCAAAGAAGTTAAATAATCTATGTTGAATTTTTTATTGCATAACTACGAACTTTTTTGTATGAAACCTACTGAATTGATCTCTGACATGTATACTAGGTTTACTCAAATTATCACCTCGTTCCATGCCTTAGAAAGAGAGCTAACTAACTATGAAAGAGAAAATAAAATTTTGAGATGCTTGCCTTCTTCCTTTGATGCTAAGATCACTGTAATTACTAAATATAGGTATTTGAATACTTATTCTATTGATAACTTACTTGGATCACTCATTGCTTACAAGAAAGGAGTGAACCAAAGACAACTTGATGTAGATGAGCAAAAGAAGGAGAAATCTATGGAGCTGAAGGCCAACAACATGAACACTGATTCTTCAAGGTCTGAAAGTGATGATGTTGCCTTAATCCCTAGGCAATTCAAAAGCTTTCTAAGGAAGAATCACAAGCACCATCAGAAATGGAACAAAGGTTAGGGTAGAAAAAATTATAAAATTTCTTTGTAATGTTATTTGTTTTGAATGCAAAAAGCCTGGACATGTCAAAGCTAATTGTCCTACACTTAAGGATCAACCAAGCAAGGAGAAGGGTGAGGAGAAACCCACATACATGAAGGATAAGAAGTAGTTCCAAAAGGCATTCTGGGAAAATTTTGCATCTAACTTCTTTAAGATTGAAGTTGAGGAGGAGACAACAAACTTGTTCCTGATGGGTGATCATCTTTATCAGTCTGACCAAGAAGAGGTATGCAAACTAAGCTATGAACAATTACTTGAGGCTTGTGAAAAAATTCATGCATCATATAGGAAACTTAGGAAATTGCGTGCTAGTTTGAAATTGGAGTTTTTAAATTGGTAAAAAGAGCATGAAGTTTTACTTAAAGATTACTCCCAAATTGATAGCGATCACATGTCATTACTTGATGAGTTTGATGAGTTAAATAAAAAGCATTCTGAGTTAGTTATTGAGCATGAATCATTGAAAGCATCCTACACCTCACTTGAAACTGATTTTAAAACTTATATTGATGAATTTGAGCATAGGGAGCACTATTTGAGAGTTGATAACATTATTTTAGAAAGTGGTAACTCGAGGTTTAAAGTTGACTTGATTGCACTTGAGAAAAATAGGAATACACCCACACCTGAATAATTTTTCAATCATGATCTAAAACCAAAATTTTTAAATCCTAGGAAGAGGTACTATAACCCAAACAGATTAGTAAATCCTTTTCTTGGTGTTAGATGTTTTTCATGTCGCATGCTAGGGCATATTTCACACACTTGCACTATTCATCGTAGTACACATTGGGTGTGGAAACCCAAATTGCATGATTTATAACATAACACACATGCATTACATTCTTCTTTTCATAAGAAGGTGAAAAGAAGGGATCCAAACTTGTTTGGGTTCCTAAATCGGACGTTTGATAAAGCTGAAGGTGTGCTCTCACCAAAGACCTCATGAGAGCATGTGGTACCTAGACATCAAATGCTCATGCACATGACTGGAGATGCCGACCAATTCATTTTGTTGGAGACCATGGTTGGAGGCAAGGTCAATCTTGGAGACAACACCACTAGGAAAGTGGTGGGCGCATGTATAATCGGAAACTCCAAGAACCTTTTGATTGAAAATATTTTTCTTGTAGATGGACTAAAACATAGCTTACTAAGCATTAGTCAGCTATGCGATAAGGGCTTAATCATAAAATTTTTGGCAAATACTTGCATTATTAGCTTGAATAATAACACTATTTTGTAGGGAAAGCAGATTAATAACATCTACATGCTTGATTTAAATAATATTGAATGTGCTACTTCATTTTGTTTAAAAACTATTACTGATGAGTCATGGATGTGGCACAAGAGATTATGTCATGCTAGTATGAAAACCCTCAGGAGAGTGACCCAAAAAGACCTAGTTAGAGGTGTCCCAAGGCTTAAGTTTTTCAAAGACTACCTATGTGATGCCTGCCAACTAGGGAAGCAAGTCCATTCATCTTTCCATTACATTAAGGACATTAGCACCTCTAGACCTTTAGAAGTCCTTTACATGAATTTGTTTGGACCCATTAGCATTGTCAACTTAGGGGGAAAGGTCTATGGATTTGTGATTGTCGATAACTACTCGAGGTTCACTTGGACTAATTTTTTATCCATAAGAGTGAGTCTTTTGATGAGTTTAGATCCTTATTCAATTGGATTCAGAAAAATCTATATTTTGAGATCTTGACCATCCATAGTGACCATGCGGGAGAGTTCGAAAATGAGGGATTTTGAGAATTTCCTAGGACCCCTCATCAGAATGGGGTAGCTGAAAGGAAGAACAACACCTTAGTTGAGGCTACGAAAGCCATGCTTGCTGAGTATTCACTTCCAAAATACTTTTGAAATGAAGCGGTAAACACAGCTTGTTATGTGTTGAATAGGGTGAATGTTAGAGCCAAACTTGATAAGATGCCCTATGAGATCCTTAAGAGTAGGACACCCAACCTTTCCCACCTCTCTGTCTTTGGCTATAAGGTTTTCATTCTAAATAATGGGAATTCACACTTAGGAAAATTTGATCCTAAATATGATAATGGAGTGTTCTTAGGATACAAGTGTGGGGAATTCCTTTAGGGTGTTTAATAAGGGATATTGGTGGTGGAGGAGACTACTCATGTAGTGTTTGATGAATCTGGTCCTAAGAAGTATAGAGTTGAGGATGAAGATGATGTTGAAGAGATTACACAAGCAATTAATAATTTGGAGAAGAGGGTAAAGTCTCAAAACACTGAAGGAGTAGGTGAGATTACCCAAGGAGTAGAGAATGCAAATCTAGAGGAAAGGGTTAAACCTCCACATACTTTGCCTAGATATTAGAGATATTCTTTGATTCATACTATGGAATTGATCTTAAGAGAACCTTTTAAAGATGTTAGAACTAAACATGGACTTAGAAAGGAAGTAAACCACTCTGCCTTTATCTCAATGATTGAACCCATCAACATTAATCAAGCCTTATCTGATGAGTTTTGGATCTTAGCCATTTAAGAGGAATTAAACTAATTTGTTAGGGGTAATGTTTGGGTGCTTGTAGAAAGATAAAAAAGATAAAGTGTAGTTGGAACCAAATGGGTCTTTAAGAATAAGATGAATGATTCTTGTGTGGTGTTTAGGAATAAGGCGAGATTAGTGGCTAAGGGGTACAACCAGATAGAAGGGGTTGATTTTAAGGAGACCTTTGCCCCTATATCAAGATTTGAGGCCATTGGACTGCTACTAGTCTTTACTAATTATAAGGGATTTAAGCTTTACCAAATGGATGTTAAGAGTGACTTTTAAATGGGGTAATAAAAGATGATGAGTTTATAGAGCAACCCCCTGGTTTTGAGAGTTCATAATTTCTAAATTATGTTTTCAAATAAAAAATGGTCTTATATAGATTAAAATAAGCACCAAAATCTTGGTATGAGAGGCTTAACACATTTTTACTAAAGAGGGAATTTGTTAAGGTGAGCACAGACACCACCCTTTTTATGAGGAAAGTAGAAGATGAGTTACTCATTATTCAGATCAATATTGATGATATATTTTTTGGATCTTCTGATAAAAATCTATGTGATAATTTTTTTAAAATAATGAGTAAGGAGTTTGAGATGAGTATGATGGGTGAGTTGTCCTACTTTTTAGGGTTTAGCATAAGACAATTGGGTAATGAAACCTTTCTAAATCAATCAAAGTACATAAAAGACATCTTGAAGAAATATGAAATGGATAAAGCCAAGCCAATAAATACTTCCAATGGCCTCCAGTGTTTAATTGGATAAGGAATCAAATGAAAAATCTATTGATTAAAAGAAGTATAGAGGGATGATTGGATCTTTACTTTAACTGACTGCTAGCCAACCTAATATAATGTTTAGTGTTTGTTTCTATACTAGATTTCAAGTTGACCCTAAAGAGTCCCACCTGAATATAGTTAAGAGAATTCTTAGATATCTTTTGAGGACCGAAAACTTAGGAATATGGTATCCTAGGCACATCACTTCTTTTGAGTTTAATAGATATTTTGATTCTGATTTTATAGGATGTAGGGTGGATAGAAAGAGCACTTCTGGGACTTGTCAATTCATAGGATAGTCTTTAGTCTCCGGGTCTAGTAGAGAACAAAACTCTATTGTACTTTGCACTACTAAAGTTGAGTACATTACCTTAGGAAATTGTGTGACCCAAGTCCTTTGGTTGAAGCAAAAAGTTTTGTATTTAGAATTACCTATAGGCATAATTTTAATCCTTTGTGATAGCACTAGTGCTATCTATATCACTAAGAATCCTATCCAACATTCAAGGAACAAACACATTTACATAAGACATCACTTTATCAAAGACCATGTGACCAAAGGAGACATTGAGTTATACCATGTGAAAACTTAGAATCAACTAGCTGACATCTTTACTAAACCACTAGCTTTTGACACATTCAGCATCTTAAGGACTAGATTATGTGTGATTGACAAAAATGCTTGAACTTGATATTTTTTTAATTCTGAATTTTATGTTTTGCTGCTTGTTGTTATATTTTTTACTAGTTTGTTTATTTCAGATTTATTTGTTTCATTTTTTACTTGTTATTATCTTTCATTTTTTTAATTTCTATTATTTTAGTTTTTTCTTTTTTCTTTCTGATCACTATTGAAATGATATTATATGATATGTTTTTATTTTTAAAAATTTGTAGTTAATAATTTACATCTATAAATCTGTTAAAGGGAGAAACACCGTTGATTGTTTCCCTTCCTCTAACCTCCTTTAGTGGTGTAATTTTTTTTTCTAAACAAAATTCTATCTCAAATTAACAACTGGATTTTATTATTGAGATTTCTTCTATAATGCTATAATAATCTATCTTATATATATATAATGTTCAAAGTCTTTATTACTTTCAAATTTTTTGTAAACTTTTCATTGTATTTATCATATGAATTTGATTATGTTTTGTGGCTTATTCTTGCTTATATTAGAGAGTGAGTTTTTCTTTTCTAATATCTGAAAAATATACTCACAAATGAGAGTATTTAAGAGTTTTAAAAAGGGATCTAGCTTGCAAAAATAACAAGGGCATAAAATGAGCCCTAATAAGAAGAAAAACTAAAAAGATGCATAATGACTGCCAAAAAAAATTAGAAGATACAAAAAGTGTATCAAAATTAAAAAAAATGCATAAAGTGTGCCAATCAATTGATAAGAGGCATAAAATGAGCTCATAATAAGCATGCTTCCTTCTCTTTCAAACCTTTAAATCTTAGAAGTATTCTCGTGTCACTTGATATTTTTAAATGCTTCATTTTGAGTTTCGTGTATGTGACAATTTACTTTGGTATATTATTCTATAAGATATTTTTCTAAAACAAAGTTTTGAACATATCCCTTTTTCTTATCCAATTGGTTTTCTAAGTTATTTCTTTTGTTTTCAAAAGATGATTTACACTGAGAGAAGTCTGAGTTAGGGCTATAGGATCGACTATTCTATCGTTTTTTGGATTTTAATGATGTTAACTCATTCTTCTTATAATTTTTTAAATTCAATTTCATGGAGAACTTATCATTTTTGTGCTTTGATTAAAAAAACTTTTCTTTCATTCTTCTTTTTCATCTTTTATTATACTTCTAGTTTTTCTTCCTCCTTTTTGTGATGTCAAAAGGGGGAGTAGTGTTTGTGTTATTTCATCATATTATTTTCACTTCTTTTTATGTTTTATTTAGTTTTGATTGTTTGATTATTTTCCATCATAAAATAGGGAAAGATTATTACGAATCTAATTTTAGGGAATATAATTTTGATGATAGCAAATATTCCTGTTTTTCTATGACTACCTTGCCTACTAACATTTTAAGTCCACAATATCAAATTGCAAATAAAACCAGTTTAAGATTTGGTAGATTAGGTCTAAGTCTGATTTTAATTTATGTCAAGTGCCTTTTACCCTATCATGGGTCCTTTGTATCATTGCTGGTCCAGATGCTAAGTAATCTTACACACACACACATGAGAGAAATTTTCTGACTATTTTAGAGTTTTATGTTCGATCACATTGGCCAAAATGATCAAAAAATTATCCTGGATGATCAGTTAAAAATAAAAACTCTAATTAGAGCATCCTGATTACAGCAACCTTAATTAAGTGTGTCATCCTGGATGATATTAGCATTAGCCAGGATGAAAGGCTCAAATTAGAAAGAATTAGCTGCTAGTTCTATTTAGGCCTTTTTATTTTTAGACATCGTTCAGGACATCATCTTGGATGATGAAATTCAATTATACCTAAATTAATCTAGCAATTAAGTAAAGCAATTAAGATTTTATTGCTTGATCATATCCGCTTGGACGACCGCAGGATCATCTGGGATAATCAGTTCACAAACCTTAGTTCTTTCTGGACAATATAAAATTGGCCTAGCTCCATTCAAGGTGATGATCTAGACAATATGAACTGAATTAAACTATTCATCTGAGATGATCTTTAGATTAGCCTGGATGATTAAGTTATGTTTTCATCATCCAAACATTTATTCAGGGCAATGTTCTTGACTATATTTGTTGTTTTGTACTAATCAGCCCAGACGATCTAGTTATTTTTCCATCTTCTACACTTCCATCCAGGGTGATTGTCTAGACGATATTCATCGAGTTGAACTATTCGTACAAGAAGATATATTATTATCCAGGATAATCTTTGATAATTAGTAGCTAATTAGGGCTAATTTGGAGCCCTTGTTTAAAAGATCCCTTGTTTACTCAAGAGAGAATCTTTTGCTACTTTCCTAACCTGAGAGAGCCAGGAGGAGAGGGAGAGCAAGGGAGAGAGAGAGAGGGGATCATATTAAGGGGAGTTTGTGAGGGGTTTCATAATTGTTACTCCAAGAAAAGATCCACATTGTCTTCTCTAGTTGTTGTCCCTGGTTCCTTGGTGGTTCTAGAGAGGTATACTTTAGTAAATGATTGAGGTTCTCTTCCTGCTTCAGGCGGAAGCAAAAGGAGTTGGGTTCTCTCCTTGCTTCAGGAGAAAGCAAAAGGAGTTGGGTTCTCTATCTGCATCAGGAGAAAGAAATAGAGTTGGGTTCTCTTCCTCAACAGGGACGATGGAAAAGAGTTTTTGTATGGGCTTCTCCATCTTGCTATGGGGGTAAAGGAGAGACACTGAGTTTAGTGCAATTACTAGAGGAGAGGCTCTAGGAGTGGATGTAGGTCAAGTTGACCGAACCACTATAAAATCTGGGGTATTCTTTTTTATTATACTTCCACGTTTATTTTATGAAATTTAACTTCTGTTTTAATTGTTTGGTTGTGTTTGTTATTTTAATTGGATAAATTTTCAAATACCAATTCACCCCCCTCTTGGTAAGCCTTGGGACTAGTTCATAAGGGATTAACATCATTGTTGAACTTTCAGTTTTCATTGATGTCAAAGATTAAAGATATGAGGTAAGATATGGAAATAATCAGGGTGTGTTTTATAGTAAATATTTCTTTTTTTAAGTTATTTCTATGTATATTATATTATATAGGCGTGCATTTTTTTTTTAAATTTGCTCATTAAAATTTTCCCTGATCATCACACAAAAAACTAAATAAAATTTCCTCACATCTTACTATATGTTCTTTGTAGATCCTCACATCACCACCAATAATTATACCTAACAGCCTTAACTTAATCTATTATTATCAATCATACCATATGAACACTTATTTTGTATTGTATGATACATGCGGTAGAGATAAATGAATGAAATCAATCTAGCTAGTATGATTTTTAATAACATATCATATATACAAACAACCATTTCTACTATATGACAAATTGATCAAAGATCATATAGATGACTCCTATAGATGATCACTTTCATCAAAATCTTCTAGTATAATTCATATCATACTATACAATTTGACTAAACTTTTTGACTAATTAGATCGGACAAATTAACTTTTTATAATCATACTATATAATCCATATCATATGATTCCCTTCATTTTTATTTAAAGAGAGGGAATTCAAGCTTTTCAAATACATATTTCATCCTTATTAATCTTAACTCTTACACTATCGGTCCCTTCTTCTCAATTGTCACTAGTAAGTGTGCTAGGGCTGTTATGGGTAGCTCCTCCTGACGTCCTATAGATCCAAGATTTTAGGAAGATGCAATATGAAGATGCTTACAACGAGTACAAGGATATTGGGACTACTCCCTCAAAAGTTGTTAATCAGAAAGATCTTAACTTTAAGGTACTCAACCTAAATGTTGGCACAACACTGTAATTTCTTATGACCTTAGCTTCCCTTTGCAACTCTGAGTTGCTTTTTGAATTCTTTGCTAGCCTAAGAGTCAATGGTGAGGGTACATCACTTCAATCTTTTATCTTTAGGAAGCCTATAACAATAACATCTAAAGACTTTGATCAAATCCTACCTATCTACTATTAGTCTCAAAGCATAAATGATAGCTTTTCCCCCAACTATGATTAGACACAAGCCAACATCATCCTTATAGTTACACCACTAAATAGTCAAAATCCTTTAGTTTGTACCCTTATTCAAGATGCATAAATAATTCAATATATCCTTAGTAGGAGATAGGGGTTAGCATCACACCTCTTCTATCCATTATTATGTATTTTAATATGACAGAAATTGAATTCAATATTGAAAACATGATTATTCACTCTATTGACATCCAAATAAGTATTAGGGATCATAAGATTAGATGCAAGTAGAACCTAGCACTAGGACACCTCAACCTATATCTTGAAATCTAAATACAACCTATAATATCCTACACAACCTTATCACCTCCCACTCTTATACTCCAATAGCTATTTCATGTACTTCATAGTGATTCCACTATGGTCATTAAGTTGGGGATATCGAGCCATAAGAGGAAAGGGGAGCTGTAGCACCAGAACCATCTCTAGCACCAGCTCTTGAATATAGGTTTTAGCTCTACAATATTATGGTAGAGCGATTTGATGAGTTGGAGGTGCAGTTTAATACACATTTTCAAGGGCTTACTATAAGTGGGAGTGCTTATAATAGCAGTACGACCATCTCCCATAGTAGCAGCATGAGGAAGATAGAGCCTGGTTCAGTGATCAATTTTTTGCTCTTCAATAGTACTTTCAACCACTATGACTAACACCACCACCAACACTTGATCTACTTCTTCTGTTATGTGTTATGTTGTCATTTTCTTTTACCCTTGCTGTTGCAATTTGTGTTATCTATTATCTTTATTAGATGTTTTTTTTTTCCTTTTGGTGTTATCAAAAGGTGCTATAAGATGTTTGTTGGTTGTTCCTACTATTTTAGTTAGATCATTTTTTAGTACTCTGCATTTATTTTGTGTCGTTTTATGCTTTAAAAAAATAAAACAAAATTAAATTAAATTTATCTCTCTCTATTTTTAAAAGATATCTCCTCGTGTGGGGGAGAACTTAGGAGAAAAATAAAACTAAATTGAAATCCAACCAACAATATTTGTCATAAAAATGAGAGATTATTATAATTTTAGAGCCCAAGCCTATATTTTGATTATCACAAATTTTATTGAGATTTGCATAGTTTCTCCTTGTTGTTATTTTTGCAAATTATTTTTTGTGTGTACTAATATTTAAAGTGCAATGTACACCAAGCATCACCAAAGTATCATGCCTCAAGATTGGACAGTCTAGGATTGATTTTTGTAAGAGTCTGTAATTTTTATCTTTCTTCAGTATATAAATTGTAAAACATTTATGTTTTTCTTAGCAATCATGAACACATACACAGGGGAGTATAATTAAATGTGTAATTTTTTCTTAATATTATATTGTATAATCTTGGAATGTATTGTATAATTTGTGCTAAATAAAAATTGATTAAACCATTTAATTAAATCAACAGTAAACAAAAGAGTCAGAATTATTCGAGGAAAGCATATGCAGATTAATACCAAACTTGACCGCAAGATCTTTACACTTGGCAAAGGTCTTACAAGAGATAATTTTATAATTATACAGTTGTAAAACCTTAGTATATGAAAAGTCCTACTTGGCAAAGATCTTCTCATACTATATGATCCGTATTATACATGATGATTAGTATTAATCAGGAAACTCCACTGTCAATCACATATTAGAAAATATTTGAAAATTAAAAAATTGAACTTTATGATTACCATTGTGTTGTATGATGTAATCAAATCTTGCTAAATCTAATACTATAATTAAGTAATCAAATTAGGATATATTGATATTTGAGATATTGTTGTATGATGTCTTGTTTCAAATAATATGACCTGAGTAGCTCTCAGGATGACAATTAATCGCAAGTGATCGTAAATGATGAATATCATTTTAAATTGAACTAATCTTGATGTACAACCTTTATACTGTACTAGAAGATATGCTCATGCATTTGTACTAATCATACAGACTGTTATTTATTATAAAGTACTAATATTGTATATTGAATTAATTGGATTGTACAATAATCCTATTATAATATACAATCAGAAATAACCTAATTAAAATTTTATGCTTTTTTGAAAGCCTTATATTTAATCTCTCTCATTGGATTATGAAAAAGACTTTGCTTGTCTAGAAACTTCTAAGAGAGTTCTTTGAGTGATTGTGTCTTTTTGAGAGATCTTGGAGTATAGAAAGAAAGGGAGAGAAGTTGTTTGCGAGGAAGAAGTTGCATGAGAGGGAATTTCATGCGGTTGCTCCAACACTACTCCCCCTTACTGGGCCCCCCCTTACGGGGGGGGGGGGGGGAGGAAAAAATGAGTGTCACTAGATGTTTAGTGAAATACACAATTAAAAGAACTTCGTGGAGTGAACGTACGTAATGTTTTAACCAAACCACTATAAATCTGGTATGCTCATTCTTAACTTTTCTTTGCTTATTTTATTTTTTTGCATTTTAATTTATTGTATGTTATATTATTATAAATCTTGGTCATTATGATTGTTTTGTTTTTTTTTTCCTTAGAAAATTTAAAAAAATAAAATAAAAATCATCTTAAAAATTTTATATTTGTATTGTCTACAAAATCAAAACAAAAGAAACATTACAATTGAATTTTTTAAATCATTATATTTTGGATTGTTAGATCAAGTTTACGGTTGATATTAAATTTTATTTGAAAAGTGTGATTTGGAAAAAGAAGATTTTAAAACACCAATTCACCCCCTTCTTGGTGTTTTGGTAGTTAAACTAGGTTTAACAACCTAATTTGAACTTTTATGCTCATAACATTATTTTCCATGCCAAGTTTAACCTAGACCTCAAATACACATTTGAAATCTATTAAACTTTTTATTCAACTCTTACAAATCCATGTTCAGACACGTCCTAACTTGGTTGACCCTAATTATCCAAGTCAACCATATCTCATACATTTGACTCACACAATTCTCATCATGATTAAACTTGATTTAAATTTTGGCATGCTGTCTCAAACTTCCCAACCATTTCCATGAAATTGTTAAATCCCATTGGAACCCTTAGTTCTTTATGGTTGACTAGTAAAATTATGAAACATGTATGTTACACTTATAGTTTCCACCTTGAGTAAAATCTAAACTATGCCCAATCCTTTTGACTTAAAAAAAAAATGTGACTAGTAAGTGCACTTCCTAAAAAACCTATCCTACCAAACCCATCTTATGGGTTAAGTTAAGTTAGCCTTTAAGGTAACCTATAGGACACCAAAATTGGCAAAAACTTTATTTCATCAAATTACCTAATCTTAACTTTTGCATTTTACTACTTATGCATCACATGACTTTCTTAACTGTTTCATATAACATGCCAACCATTTTTTTTTTTTTTAGAAATGCAATTATAGCATTAAAAGGAAAGAGAAAACAACCTAATACAAACTAAAATGAAAACAACTAATGGTTCCTTGATAAAAAAGGAACCTTATTGAAAGCATATTTGTTAAAATAAACTTATTGTAATTGAAATTAGACTCACTATTTCCCATTTTAAAACCCTTGAGATGCAGGGGATACCAAAGAATTAAACAACCTGAAGGTTGATTAGTATCCCAGAGTTCCCAATCGGTTAAAAAATAGGACATAGTATTGATCCCATAATCAACTAGAATAAGTTTAATTAACACATAAAAATCTAAAAAAAAAAAAGAAGCTACGAAAGATAACATGAAGGAAAATACAATTTGTCACTGACATCCACAAAACACCCAAGAATACTACAAAAAGGTATTTCAGATGCCTTTCCAACATCCAAATCCATAATCCAAAGCTAGTATTTTGACATACTCTTTGACCAATAGCTCCATCCTCGAGTATCTTTCCCCATTGTTAATTGAAAAGAGAAAACCAGCAAGCATATTAATGAGTTAAGTGAGAATAAACTATCATACAGTTCTTCGTTCTGAGATTAGCCATCCTTCTTCTAGGAAGATCTTTCACCGGTCCTAAGGCTTGTAATTCTTTGAAAAATTTATGCTTAGAATAAGAAGATCCATTCTCCTTGACAGATTAAATTTTTCCCTTAATTAATACAACCTTTTTAAAATTTAAACTAATCTTAAAAGGAGGAGTAACAATTTCTCCACAAATACCTCTCGTTCCATCAATAGTAGCTTCCATTTCAATAGTTCTCACTACAATATTTGAAGGAAAAATAGAATTTGGTTCATTAACAACCTTTGACTCAGTCACGAAATCAGATGAAGGAAAAGCCGGTTTAGCAACCAATTTTATTTCAGAACTAACATCATCCTCTTCTTCATCCAGAATTTGTGTAAGTTTGAATTCAAAATTTGAATTTTGAGCTTCCAACGGTAGATCAAACAAAAGATGATCCACGAAAATATCTGAAGGATCTAATGGATCAGCAAAAAAAACATTTTCAGAACTAATAGAATTATCTCTTACATCCAGCTTTTGTGTAAGATTGAATTCAATTTTTGAATTTTGAACTATAAACGGCTCAACAACCAAATCTTACTCAACACTAACAACTTCATCTCCTCCTCCCACAAATCCGGCAATCAGCATCCTTTATACAATTTTTAATAAAGATAGTTTTATTAATACCTTCAACTGAATCAGCCTTCAATTCATCATTGTTATCAAGAGATAACACAATATGTTTATTGGAAAGTAGACGATCTGAATTATTATCTACAATAGGACTTCTATCTGAGTTCTTCTTAATTGAATAATCCTTGGAATCAAATTACTTCTTCTAAAAAATTTTTCTTTTTTTTTTGTTTTAAACTTCACATGCATCCAAGGACCATACGAATTATCATCAACTTGAACTGAACCTTTCGGGACTTCTTTAACAAATAGATTCTGATTATGAGAGACATTTGGACAAACGGTATCTTTATGTCCAATTCTCCCACATTTGAAACAAAGATTTGATAGATTTTGATATTCAAACTTTTTATAAAATCTACCATGAAGACCTTCAACCCAAATACCATAAAGGAGTTTAGAATTCAAATTAATCCGAATGCAAGCTCTAGCAAATTCCCTTCTCCCCCATCAAAACATGTTGTCATCCAATATTAAAGGAGTCCCAATTCTAGAAACTATTCTAATAATATTGGTTTCATCTCAGTAATGTAAATGCAAATGAGGAAGATGAACCCAAATAGGAGAAGAAATCCCATCCATGGAAGTAGGAGAGAAGTAAGGTGACCATCTGTCTAAACCAATGATGAAGCCCCCTATATACCAAGGACCTCCATTAAGAACTTCCTCCGTTGCTTCATATGACTGAAAGAAACACAAAAGCAAATCTAAATCAAACAAAGTTATATGAAATCCTCCAAATTTCATCCATTGCCTCCTTAATTCAATTGCACATCTTGAAAAAGGAAGGTTTTTACAAATAACTTTCACAACCAAAGAATTACTCAAAACTTGAGCATTAGCTTTTTCATTTTCCATGTCAAGTTTGACAACATTTGCATCTTCATTTTCATCATGAACTCCAATCAAATTTATTTTAATTTGTGGCTTTTTGATCCACACATTAGAATTATCTAATCTAGATGAAGAAATTGGATTTTTAAGATTAACATTGCCATTTTCTACACCCTTATCATTCTTCAATAGATTATTATTTTTGTAACCTGATGAAGAAGCATGGTCAATTTTAAAGGTTGTAAGGAATTAGTGCTTTTCTAGAGAGAGAACGTCAGGAATTCTAGAGAGAGAAAGTTCACTAAAGGATCGAATTTTGTTTTGGGTGGGATTTTCGTGATCGGTGGAATTGGCGTCGGAGGATCGCTGGCAGTTCTTTGCCGGGGTTCATGAATGCTCTGCGTTCTTCTGGCTCCTTACGAGCTATTGGTAAGGTTTCGACTGGAAGTGTGATTAGAGAAGGGTCAAGACCTCCGAGCCGTCAAACTTTTGTTGAGGGTAAGGGCAATAATGTTGTGATGGAGGATTTTGTTGCTAAGAAGTTTATGGGGGAGAAGAGAAATCCAGATTTGGCTATTCTTGAACATGCGGCTTCGGATGATTTAATTTTAAGGGTAAATAATTTTTCTGGAGTTCTTGATATGCAAAAGGATCAGAATGTTGTTAAGGTTCTGCCGGCGATCGTTGATTAGAAGGTTGATGAAAATTTGATTGACGATGAGGGTCCTGTAAAGGTTTTAGAGAATTTTGAAATCTTGAAGGTGAATCCGATTGTTAATTTAGTTCAGAAAAGTAATGGTGAGATTACTGATGCATGGTCGAAGCCAAAGCACATCAAGATTTTGTTTAACATGGATCAAGCTGAATTTTTTGAAGATGGGATTGCAGTGAGATTAAATTCTGAAATGGAGGCAAATAACTCAGTGATTTTGAAGAATTTAGCTTTATTTAAAGTATTGGGCTGCAACATACCTTTTTCTGTGTGTAGTATTGAATTGAGGAGGCAACGGAGCAAGTATGGTGGTTTTCATATGACGTCAATTGGCATGAATTGGATATTATGTCGTTTAAAATGAATGAGGTGGTAGAAAATATTTTGAATGGTGGTCCATGGTATGCAAGTGGATTCATTGTCGGTATGGACAGATGGTCCCCTGCTTTTGATCCAAATTCTTTTAAGGGTATTTTTGCTCCAGTTTGGATCAGACTCCCGTGCTTGCCACTGTATTGTTGGGATGAGGATAATTTGGCAAAAATTGCATCTTGTTTTGGAACCCCAATGTATTTAGATGGGAATACTTTCTGCTGGGGGAAGCGTGAGTTTGCTCGGGTTTGTGTTAGGATTGATTTGGAGAAAAAGCTATTGAATGGTGTTTGTGTAGATGGCTCAGCTGGGAGGTTCTTCCAACGTGTGGAGTACGAGAAGATTGATCTTCTATGTTACCAATGTGGCAAAGTGGGTCATGAATCTAATGCTTGTCCGGAGAATGTATCACTTGGGGTTCAAGATCAGAAGTTAAGGAAGACAGATGCAGTTAATGAGGAAGATAATAAGGCTGTGACTGACGGTAAGAAATCAGTGATCAGTTCAGAATTTGGCCCTTGGATTCATGTCCATTTTAAAAAATGGACGGGTGTTCAATAGTAATGCTAATAATAGGAGAATAATTGGTGATAAGGCTATTGATGAGAACAGGAGAAGTAACAACCAGAGTGTTACTTTTTAGAAGGAAAATCAGTTGAAGAAATAGGCATAGGTTGTTGTTGAAAAGTCTGTCCGGGCACAAGTTTTTTGCCCATATTTTGAGAGATTTGAGGGTGTTAAACCTCCAGATGTTCAGTTAATCAATAGTTTTGCTGCATTAACTGATATCAGTGAAGAAGAAGACAGTGGTAAGATTGAAGAAATTGATAAATCAAAGGAGAAGGATATGGAAGTTGCTGATACAGAACTCATTCATATGTGTGTGGGGTCTCAAAGTGGTGGTGTTAAAGTGAAGTTAGCCAAGGAGTTGAGATCTTTAGAGCCAGTTGAACCAGATTATAAGAAGAAAAAGAGAGATGGAAGGATGAATTCCATCAATGGGGAGAAATCCCCTTTAATTGTTTAAATGAATTCCTCTTTATTATTTTGGAATTGTAGGGGGCAAGGAAGAAGGAGGCCTCATTATATTTGAAGGAAGTTGTGAGAGAACAAGATGTTTTTTTTATTGGTCTAATGGAGACCAAGCTTTCTAGCATTGATAGAAGGGATATTGATTGTCTTATTTGGAAGGATTGGGATTATTGGCATCATTCTGGAGAAGGTACCTCTGGAGGGATTCTGGTGTTATGGAAAAGGATGTTGGTTTTGTTTAATGTGAAGGAAGCTTCTTCTCAGGTTATTGTTGGTAACCTTTTGATTCCTAACTTGGGAATGTGGAAAGTTGCTACGATCTATGGCAGTAGGTGTTGTGGCTAGAGGGGTAGTTTATGGAAGCAACTTGAGAAATGTATGGAGGATTCTTGTCCTGCCATCATTGGAGGGGACTTTAATTGTATCTTGAATAAGGAGGAAAAGAGAGGAGGTAAGAGGTTCATGTTCTCTAAAGGACCTAAGGAGATGAAAGGTTTTATGATGAATTCATATTTTCATGACATTGGATACATTGGGCCAAGGTATACTTGGTGTAACAACAAGGAGGGGGCCTCTTGGATTTGGGAGATGTTGGACAGGTGCTTGTTAAATTCCTTTGCTATTCAGAAGCTTCCATTAGCTTCTATTAGACATTTGGCCAGAGTGGCTTCTGACCATAGTCCGATTGTTCATAAATTGGATGTTAATGTGCGATACAAGTCGAAGGTTATCATGTTTAAGGATACATGGAGGTCTTACCCGGCAATTAAGAGTGTTGTTTATCACTCTTGGAATAAGAAGGATTATGGAGATGAAAATATGATCTTACAAAGGAAGACTAGCAGAACTTTAAGAGCATTATTTTTTTGGAATAAGAATAAATGTAAAGACTTGAACAGTTTAAAGGAAAAGCTGAAAGGGGAGATCCTTGAACTTAAAAACAAGGAGGCTTTGGGGGAGAATTGGGCAGATGAGGATCTCCTGTTACTTCAAACTAAAGTACATGAGCTTAATGTTACTTTAAGAAGATTATCTACATGGTGGAATCAAAGGGCAAAAGCTAGATGGTATGAAGAAGGAGATACAAATTCCAATCTATTCCACAATTTTGCCACGGCTAGAAGGAATGGAAATCAGATTAATCAAATTAAAGATGAGTTGAATAAGGTATATGATGAAGATGATCAAATTGAGAAGATTTTTTATCAGTTTTTTGAAAAAAAAAATGGCAGCATAGGAATTGTGATTTAACGGGTTTGCCATTAGCTACAGATAAGTAGTTTGTTTCAGCTGAGGAATTTGCCTTGCTTAATGAGGATTTTTCCATGAATGAGTTGTAGTGTTCGGTCTTCCAGCAAGGTAACATTACGTCTCCAGGTATGGATGGGGTTACTTATTCTTTTTACAAAAGTTATTGGAGTATTGTATGGGAGACATTATGGAATGTTGTCAACAGTTTTTTTAAGTCCAGCCGTATGTGCAAGGAGTGGAAAGATACCTTGATAGTCTTGATTTCTAAAGTCAAAAATCCTATGGTTCTGATTAACTACAGGCCTATCAGCCTTTGCCAAACTAACTATAAGATTGTTGCTTCCATGCTAGTTAATAGATTGAAGAAGGGAATTTCTAAGTTGATTTATGAAGGGCTGGTGGCTTTCATTCTTGGGAGATCTATTTCAGAGCATTGTCTTTTGGCTCAAGAGATTTTTCATAAGTTCAAGATATCCAAAAATAAGAAGTAAGCTTCTATTGGAATGTGTTGTATAAAATTGGATATGGAGCAAGCTTATGATAGCATGGGATGGGCAACTCTTCATCAAATTCTCAAGTGGTATGGATTTCCTTATCATTTTTTTAACCCTCTATTGGAATGTGTTGTAGATGTGAGGTTTTCCATTATCATCAATGGAAAGAATTCTAAATGGATTAATGCTCATAGTGGGTTCCGTCAAGGATGTCCACTATCACCATTCTTTTTCATTTTGTGTTCTCAATTGTTGTCCAATTCCATGAAGCAAAGGGGGCAATCTCTTGGCATTCGTATCTCTCCTAGAGGTCTAAAGATTACACATCTTCCTTATGCTGATGATGTGCTAATCTTCTCTCTTGCATCTATTGCTTTAGCCAAGGCAATGAAGATTATTGTGGAAGACTTTTGCAAATGGACTGGACAAAGAGTTAACTTCAGCAAATCCCAAATTATGTTTGGCAAGGTGGTTAGGCACCCTTTGTGGAAGAGAATTACTAAAGTATTTGGCTTCAAAATAGTCAAGTATTTGGCTCCGCAAGATTTTGTTTAAAGATTGATTCTATGATTGAATTTGTTTCGATTAACTCAAAGAAATACATATGAATTTTTTGAGTCCTTATTTGCATGTTCTAGGAGAACTAAATGCAACATGATAAAATTTTCCTTAAAAATTTTAACTTCTGCATGAGTTGTTGAAGAAGAAGGAGAATATTTGAGCATCCTTTATAGTGAAACTACTAAGGAATGTCAAATTCTCATAATGATTGAGAAAAGTTTGATTTTAATCAAAAAGTGAAAGCTTTATTTTTTTTTATTTGATAATTTTCTTATAATATTTGACTGTGATCGCTTAAGTTTTAATCATCTTCACCCAATCAAAATGATATTAGAAAAGATTCAAAAACTCAACGAAAAAAAGACATGGGAAAAGATTCAAAAACTCAATGAAAGATGGGTTGACTCCTCCTAAATTAAATATTTTGAATATAACCAAAATGAATTTAATCAAATAGTCAAAACTTAACAACTTTCTTTCAAAGAAAATTGTAGTTTCAAATATTTTGAATTTCAATGCTATGGAAAGATTCTTGAATGGGAATAGAGTTATTTAGACTCTAACATCCAATTCTAGTTTATGATAAAGATATATCTTGAATTGAATTTTATATCTTTTTGACGAAGTTACCATAGACTTTATCAGGAATAGAATCCCTCCAATTCTAACATCCAAGATTAGTCAATTATGGACTTAGTCAAACTGTAGCTTGATTTTGTTTTGAAGTTTGACAAAGATTCAAACAAAGGTATCATCGACATCACTAAGGATAGAACCCCTCATGTTCTAACATCCTAGTTCAGTCAATAATAGATTTAAATTTGGAAGTTATAGTTATTCAATAGTGAATGAGAACATTAGACAATTATCTCAAAACCAACAAAGGGATGTCCCTTTAATTTAGTTTCAAAATTTTGAATCCAAAGAAAGTGATTTTTATATTCGTTAGTCATAATCGTCGATAAATTAGAAGACGATCCAATCTCAAACTTACTCGGTGTACTAAAAGGGACTGAACTGTTTGCTACTACAACTGACTTGAGTTTCTGGTCTTGATTAAGTTGCTCAATCCTAGTAAACACAGAGGGCCTAGGGTCTATAGGAGAAGTTTGAGACTCGCGTCCCAAAGTGAATTCTAGGATAGGTTTCTGATTTGCAACCTCACTAGTTGGAACAATAGTGAACTCAGGTCCTCTAACAGACAACTGCAAATCCGCAAATCCTTTTCCAAACTTGATTACACTACCATCAGCAAACGGATTGTAGGACAGGTTCATGTTATCAGATAGGGAAAAGATTAATTTACCCATCATTTTTCCTGAAATTTAAAAGGAAATTTTTAATTAGACTCTGAAAATTTATTTAAATTGTAAAAGTTTAATTAATCCAACTAAATAAACCAAATCCTATCTCATTTTATATATTTTGAGTTATATGAAAATATAACTATAATACATAATATTGAGATAAGGATGAATTTTATTTAGTGTTTTAATTTCAACTTTTGAAATTTCGGACCCAGTGCTAACTCAAACATCAAGCTACAAAAAAGAATGTAACTACAACATTCGAATAAGCACAGGGATTTATTTTACAAAAAGGTCATTACAAAGGAGCTCCTCATTAGTTTTCTAACGGGGTCCAAAATAAGACCTCTAAACTTTTTTTAGATACCGGCCAAATTATTCAAGAATGAAATGAATGAAAGAACCGGCGGAAGAAAGGTAGTTATAACTTATGACAAGCACAAGCATACTACCGATGTAAGGGTATAAATCACTGCTAAAGATGGAGAGAGGATTGATCCCCAGCGGAGTCGCCAGAAAAACCTTGGTGGGAAAATTTATGTCACCACGCAGATTTTGATTTCTCCTATTTTTGTAATCGAATACTGCATTGAGAATAAAGTACAATCTCGTTTCAAAATAAATTGATGGCTAAGATCAATTTATTCCTTAAAAGAAGGACTTTAGGGGTTGATTCTAATTTAATTAAAGATTAAATCAAGCTTTATTAAATGTGAAGTTGGGGTTTGATTGATAGTTGATTTAATTTAAACGGATTCGAGACGAGTTGATTTAATGTTGAATTAGATTTAGATCAAATCAATTTAGATTATATTAAATTGAGTCGATCGACATCAACGAATCATAAAGCGGGCTTGATTGGAGTTCATTTGGAATTGAATTAAAATTGGATTGAATTGATTTTGATTTGAATTGAATGGTAGGTTTTAGTCGATGCTACGTCAATGGGTATCCACCTAAGAGAAATCCTATGGGGACGACGTCTACACTAGGTTACGAATACCTAGGTGTTAGAATCGATTCTGGGGAAATTGACCTCAAATAATGAGGTCAACACTACCTTTATGATCTCTAACAATTCACCCAATGCTTGCAATATTTGAATCCAACAAAGAGGCATCCACATTCATCTTTATCCACTATAGAGGTGGAGGGTGAAAAAAATACCAAACTCCATATGGAGAGAAGCACCCCAGTCGACTAGCATCAGATATCTAGACATGGCAGTAGATAAAAAATTTGCAACAACCACTGAAGTAAGAGCAATAGAATTACCATGCTTACTATCATTCCGGCATTTCCAGTAGTTAAAAATAGCTGTAAAATAAACCTTTATAGTATTTGATTGATATTTGGAAAGACTTCTAAGCTGAGTTAAGCAATTTGCCAAAGATTGGAAAATAGGAATGTGAAATCCCCATTGTCTCAATTTTGTAAATAATATCAACAAGATATTTGTAATGGACAGCAATATTTGAACAATATTCGACCTCTTGACAACCTCTAGAATAAAGATCACTATGCTAAAGTCTTCTATATTTTAAGAATTCATTAGTTGGTAAAGCATACCTTCTCATCTTCTGCCAAAACATTTCAACTCTTGGCTTTAGTTTTAATTTCCTAAACCAACAAGAAAACCCAAAATCATCATCCTCAATGTTATATTTAATAGTTTCACCATATGCCAAAGCAGATATTAATCTACCTGAGAGATGGAACAGAGCTTCCACTTGATCCTTTTGCTCATCATGAATAATATATTCTTGCATAATTAAATTTACAATATCTTGATTAAAAAATTGAAGTAGTTTAGCCGCATTTCATTTGCTATCCTAAAGTAAGAATTGCTAAAGCATAACCCCAATTAATCCAACACAATCAGCTAACATTGGCCATTTATTAAAACATATTTCCATCAACCAAATATCATTCATAACATTGATACTTTCTCCATTCACAACTTGTCATTTAACAATTGGTTTAAGGTAAGAAGCCCATCCAAAAGAATATACCAAGCAGCTGAATGACCTCTTTTAAACTCTCCATTCCACATATTTTTACCATACTTAGTAGAAATGTTTTTATGTAACAATGATGAAGGATTTTGAGCAATCCTCCAAGAAAAGCTAACTCCTAGAGGACCAATCTTGTAAATAACTGAATGTAAACCCGTCCCACCCAGATTTTTTAGTTTACATAGTTCTTCCCAAGCCACATAATGGAGACCCTATCTATCATTGTCTTTGTGCCATATGAAGTCTCTACAAAGCCTATTCAATTCATAGAAAGCACCTTTGGGAACAAAGAGTGTGTTGATAAGAAAATTGGCAAAGATAAAAAGAAGACCTTATGACCACCATCCTTCCAGCCAAGGATAAAAATCTTGCTCCCGAAGCATCAAATATTTCCAATGCATGATAAATGATGGATTGAAAGTCAGCTTGATACAAATTTGGTCTTAGGTATTATAATTTTGATGATAGAAAACATTTGTGTTACTTCTATTTTTCTACGACTGTCTCGCCTACTAACATTTCAGGTCCACAAGATCAAATTGCAAATCAAACCAGCTCAAGATTGGGTAAATTAGGACTGACTCGGTTTGTAATATTCATCAAGTGTCTTTTACCTTTTCTTGATTCCATTTAAATAATGTGGGTTTTGATGCTAAGTAACCTTGTACATAGAAACTAGGGAAAAATTTCTGATTATTATAGAGTTTTCTACTTTTGATCATATCTTCAAGGATGATCCTAAATCTTCATATACGATCAATTAAAAATAGAAATCCTAATTAGGACATCTTGGTTAAGGAAGCCAAAATTAATCCAATTATAATGGATGATATTATCATTGTCTGAGACGATAGGATAAAATCAGAAAGAATCAGCCACCACAAACTTTTAGGCATGTTTTATTTTTGGACATCATTCAAGACATCATCTTGGATAATGCACTTTGATTATGCCTAGATTAGTCTGATAATAAAGAAAAGAAATTAAGGGTTGATTGCTCTATCACATCATCCTAGACAATCACAGGATCATCCAGGATGATCAGTTAAATAAACCTTAGTTCTTCCTAGATGATATATAATTAGACTGGCTCTATCCAGGGCAATGTTCTGGAAGATATGTGATGTTTTATGCTAATCATCCTGCATGATCGTGAGATCCGCCTGGTCGATCAAGTTATTTTTCGTCAACCTGATATATATCCAGGGCGGTGTTCTTGATGATACGTGGCATTTTATACTAATCAGTCTGAAAGATCATGAGATCATCCTAAATATTCAAGTTATTTTTTCATAATCTAAATATCCATCCAAGGTGATGGTCTGCACAATATTTACAGAATTGAGCTAATCGTACTAAATGATATCCTGGATGATCTGAATAAAGGAACCTTCTAATCGTCTAGACTCTCCAAAATTGTCTTGATTGATTGAGCCAATTTTAAATTGATCGAACTGGATGATCGGTCGATCATCCTAGATGATATTTGATAATTAGCTGCAAATTTGGAGCACTTATTTAAAATATCTCTTATTTTTTCAAGAGAATATCTTTTACTATTGTCTTAATCTGAGAGAGCCAAAAGGAGAGGAAAAGCAAGGGAGAGAAAGAGAGAGGATCTTATAAGGGGGAGTTCGTGAGGGGTTTTACAAAGTTTACTCTAAGAAAAGATCTGAGTCATCTTCTCCGATCATCATCTCTAATTCCTTGGAGGTTTAAGAGAGGTCAACTTCAGTAACTGATCGAGGTTCTTTGCCTACTTCTAGAGGAAGCAAAAGAAGTTAGGTTCTCCATCTAATTCAGGAGAAAGCAAAAGGAGTTGTGTTCTCTGCCTCACCGTGGTCGGTGGAAAGGAGTTTTGTATGGGCTTCTCCACTTTGCTGTTGGGGCAAAAGGAGAGTCACTGAGTTTAGTGCAATACCCGGAGGAGAGGCTCTAGGGAGTGGACGTAGGTCAAGTTTACCGAATCACTATAAAATATGGTGTCTTCTTTCATATTATTTTTTCACATTTAATTTCCACACTTTAATTTATGTGGTGATTATTTTGTTGTGTTTGTGATTTTAATTGGAGAAATTTTTAAATACAAATTCACCCCCCCCCCCTCTTGGTTTTCCATAGGACTAGTTCATATGGGCATAACATTCATTATGAACTTTCAAGTGGTATAAGAGTAGGATTCATAAAAATGAGTTTTTGAAAACTTTTGAATTTTGATCAATTGCTAACTTTGCTAATCGTAATACTATAGAAAGGTATTCAATTACCTAACCACCTTTGTTTAATAATATTCCTTTTGATTTTTCAAAAACTCGCATTTCTACGTTTCTACAATCGATTCACTATCGCATGTGGATGCTTGTTTGAAAGTTTGACTGGGTTTTTAAGCCCTTATGATCTAATCTCGAGGCTAACCAAGAGCGGGTGAAATTTTTTATCTAAAAGAAAAATCTTTTTATATCTTACAGTATAAATGAATTAAAATAACAATAAAAAGATTAATCAGAGATTTCACCAAAGCAATTAATCGCAGTAAAAATAAAGTGCAAAAAATAATAAGAAAGAACACACAAGATTTATAGTAGTTCAAACCAACCTTACCTACATCCACTCCTTAGAGGCAGCCTCTGAGTATTGCACTAAACTTTTAGTGTCTCTCTTTTAGCCCCCGTAGCTAGGCTAAGAAGCCCTTATAAAATCACTTCCATATAACCCGGTGCAGTGGAGTAGCTGGGCCCTTTGACACCAAAGAGATCATTTTCTTCCCAAAAATTCCCTCAAAATGAACCTTTAATCCGATGGTACTAAGGTGCGAGCTCACTGGAGCAGCCGTGTGAACCCCCCTCCACACTCCCTTTAAACCCCCCTCCAAGGAACTTCTCCCTCTCTCAAATTCCACCCTTTCCTCTCTCCCTTTCAAGTTCTCTCTTCACATTTCCTTTAGAAGAATGAAGTTTCAACGGCTTCCAAAGACACTTTCAAAGTCTTTGACAAACTTTAAATAAATGAGCTCCAAATTTGCTCTTAATTGCAATAAATTGACATTATCATCATCCTATACGATCAGTAAAAATCAAGGTGTATCATCCAGAATATCACCCAGAATGCATGTATGGACGATGAAAAAGTAAACTGATCATCCGGGATGATCTCACAATCGTCCGGGCCGATTAGTACAAAAAAGCACATATCATCTTGAGCATCGTCCTGAATAGAAGTAAGCCAATATCGAATCATCCAGGAATAACTAAGATTTGTGAACTGATTGTCCCGGCCGATCCTACGATCATCTGGGATGATATGATCAAGCAATTAAACTTTAATTACTTTATTTAATTATGAGATTATTTTAGACATAATTGTATTGTATCATCCAAGAAGATGACTTGGAAGATGTACAAAAATAAAAGATACCTAAATAGACATGGCAGTAGATTCTTTTTGATTTGATCCTATCATCACGGCCAATACAACTATCATCCAGGATGATGTGCTTAATTATGGCTGTCTTACCTAATTAGGGTTTCTATTTTTAACTCATCTCCCAAGTCAATTTTTTGAAAGTCTCGGATGATGCAATCAAAAACAAAAACTCTAAAATAAATAGAAATTTTCCCAAGTGTATGTATGCAAGGTTGCAAGCAAGCAAACACCCTTACAGGCACATGACTCAAGAAATCAAAAATTACATCAATGAAGAATTACAAATCAAACTTGATCAACCAAATCTTGAGTCTTGAATGGTGAACTGTAATCCTGAAAAGTTAGTATACACACAAACAAAAATATATTACAAATACAGGTAGACAATAAAAAGTGAGCCACAATATTTATTATCATCAAAATTTAAACTCATAAGCTCGAGTTGTAGCAATCTCTCCCTTTCTGATGATTACAAATATTACTAGTTGAATCTATAAAAATGAAAATATTTTTTTCTTAATCTCCCTCTCACTAAAATAAAAATTTAAAATTAGGGAAAATAATTTTTTTTAAAGGTATAAATAAAATAGTATGTTCTTCTCCTTTGACAATATCAAAAATTGAATGAGCACACAAAAAAATGATTTAAAATCAAAACAATCTCTAATCTAGTGAAACATAAATATTCTTAAAAATGATAAAGTTAACTCTTGATTTTATATAAGAACTTAGTAAGAAATGTATTGACAATGCATATCCTAGAAAAGTTTAAGAATTTAGAAATTGTTAATCCAGGCTTAAGTTCTTTTAAAGGCTCAAAAACTTTTTCAATTCAATATCTAAATTAAGTAACAAATTAAAAAAAAAAAAGAAATACCATTTTTTTTCAAAACTCCTTTCACAAAATATATCTAATAGAAGATTAATGCAAAAATTGGTGAATCATGAATCATAATTTTCAAGCTCAAGTATTGAAAATATCGAGGATTTTCTTAAGCTTCAAGAATTACAAGAAAGATAAACATACTTTTTATGGGCTCATTTTATGCCTCTTATCAGTTGTTTAACATACTTTGAGCATATTTTAATTTTTGATACACTTTATGTATCTTTCTCAATTTTTCATCATTGCGTATCTTTTGAGTTGGCGTCATTGGTAATTTTTTTATCTTTCAATCAAATATGCTTCCTTTTCGATATTTTAAAAAGTAAAGCAAACACATTCTATTGACAAAATGTACTACTTGATTAAGAAAATTATGAGGTGGATTCAATAATTTGCAAAAGATCCATATGTGATAGATAAAATATAGGGAGATGAAAAAAGTTCAATTTCAAAACTTAATTTGTAATATGATCAAGATGTTGAATTAAAAGTAGAATAACCTATTTAAGAAAAGAGATAGAGAATCAAAATCATTAGTTTCTTTATTTTGAATATTTTAGAGAAGTCAACCACCACTTACAAAAGAATTAAAAAAATGGAGGTAGTTTTTTATTTTTAGAAAAAAATGATCTTCAAAAAAGATTTAGTTTTCTAAATTGTATATGAAATAACAAAAGGTGATATGTGTGTGTTGATTAGAGAGAACTTTACAAAAGGAGAAAGTAAAGAATAAACCCAAAAAAAGATATATAAAACATACAAAAATACAACGAATAAAAATATGCTTACAAAATAAATAAACACACAAATAAGGGTTTAAATATCATCTTGTTCCTGGTCTGGTGATTCAGAAGTTAGGTCTGCCCAAGAAATTTTTTGCTTTTCATTATTTGCCCTTTTTATAATTTACTTACCTTTACCCTTTTCTTTTGCATGAAAAATTCTTAAATTAGGGAACTGATTTTTCATATGTTCATGTTTCCTACATCCAAAGCAAATAATATCAGAAAAAATTTTAACATTCTTACCATTCTTACCTTTATTCCAGTTTTGTTAATGCTTATGTTTTACTGGGCTTTCCAATTTGCTTGTTAAGTCATTTCTCTCGTCACCTGATAAGTAACTTTTCTCTGAGTCTTCAGCATTTAGTACTATCATTTCACCTACATCCAAAAGCTTTTGACCCAAGCTTTGCTCATAGGCAATGAGTGAGCCAATTGAATTATCAATAGAATATTCTTTCAAATTTTTTGATTCATAAATAACAACAACTTTGGCATCTAACTTATCAAGTAGACAACATAAAATTTTATTTTCTTTTTAAGAGTTTAAAAATTCTTTACCAAAAGTATATAATGATGTCACGATTTGAATAAACCTAGTTTATAAGTCTAAGATCATCTCATAAGGTTTCATATAAAACAGTTTAAAATCATGCATTAAAATATTTAACCTAGATTACTTGATTTCACCAGTTCCTTCATTTATGGTGTATAATTTATCTCAAATTTCCTTGCCAGTAGTGCACATGGATACAAACATACAATCTTTAGAATTTAAACCATAGAAAAAATAGTTTAATGATTTATTATTTAATTGAGAATTGGTTTATTCTACCCTACTTGATTGATTAAAAGAAATATCAATTTTGATTACATCTATAATACGTGACACTACATAATAACTAGTTAAAATTATTTGCCACATTCAGTAATGAATTGATTGCAAGAAAGTATGCATGAAAATTTTCCAAAAATCAAAAGTAATATTTTCAAATAAAGGTGATCGGTTGATTGAATATCCTTCTGCAGTATTAGGATTACTAAAGTTAGCCATTGATCAAAATTTAAAAGTTTTCAAAAGTTAAATTTTATAAACCCTGCTCTGATACCACTTGAAAGTTTGATAGGGATGTTAAGCCCTTATGAACTAGTCTCGAGGCTAACCAAGAGGGGGGTAAATTATATTTTTAAAACTTTTTTAACTAAAAGAAAAATCTTTTTATATCTTATAGCAAAAACAAATTAAAATAACAATAAAAAGATTAATCAGAGATTTCATCCAAGCAACTAATTATTGTAAAAATAAAGTGCAAAAAATAATAAGAAAGACACACCAGATTTATAGTGGTTCGATCCAACCTGACCTACGTCCACTCTTCGAAGCCACTCTCCGAGTATTGAACTAAACACTTAGTGTCTCTCCTTAAAAAATCATTTCCACCTTCACCCGTACGGCGAAGTAGCCGAGCTCTTTGACACCAAATAGATCTTCTTCTTCCCAAAACTTCCCTCAAGATGAACCTTGAATCTGATGGTACTAAGGTGCGAGCTCCCTGGAGCAATCATGTGAACCCCCCTCTACACTCCATTGAAACCCCCTCCAAGGATCTTCTCCCTCTCTCAAACTCCACCCTTTCCTATCTCCCTTTCAAGTTCTCTCTTCAAGTTTCCTTCAGATGAATAAAGCTTCAATGGCTGTCAAAGACACTTTCAAAGACTTTGATAAAGTTTAAATATAAGAGCTCCAAATTTTCTCTTAATTACAACAAACCAACATTATCGCCCAGGATGATTAAATATTATCCTGTATGATCAGTACAAATCAAAGAGTATAGTCCAAAACATCTCCTGAATGTATGTATGGAAGATGAAAAGTAAACTAATTATCTAGGATTATCTCATGATCATCTGGGCTAATTAATACCAAAAAGCAAAAATCATCCGGAGAATCACCCTGAATAGAAGCAGGCTGATGTTGAATCATCCAGGAATAACTAAGGTTTACGAATTAATCATCCTGGTCGATCCTGTGATCATCCAAGATGATATGATCGAGCAATCAAACCTTAATTATTTTTTAATTATTAGATTAATTTAGGCATAATTGAATTACATCGTCTAGGATGATGTCCTGAATCATGTCCAAAAATAAAAGATACCTAAATAGATCTGGCAGCAGATTCTTTCTTCTTTGAGCTTATCTTCCCGGACAATATAACTATCATCCAGGATGATGTGTTTAATTCTGGCTGCCTTAACCAGGATGCCCTAATTAGGGTTTCTATTTTTAACTTATCATCTAGGTTGATTTTGGGATCATCCTGGATGATGTGATCTAAAAGAGAAAACTCTAAAATAGACAAAAAATTTCTCAAGTGTGTGTGTGCAAGGTTACAAGCAAGAAGACACTGTTACAAGATATGACTTAAGAAATAAAAAAAATACATCAATAAAGAATTACAAATCAAACTTGATCAACCAAATCTTGAGTCTTGAATGGTGCACCGTAATCCTAAAAAGTTAGTAAACACACAAACAAAAATATATTACAAATACAGGTAGACCACAGAAAATGAGCAATAATATTTATTATCAGTAAAACATAAACCCATAAGCTCGAGTTGCAACATTATTAAGGTTTGACATTCACCACCCATTTATAAAATTAATGGCATTAAAACTAAACTTCTTTTTACTGAATGGACTTTTGATGATAGGGATTTAGCATAACTTAATGCAAAATATTTGAACTTTTTTCTTTGCATTGAAATCTGAAGATTACATGCGTGATTCAACTTGTGCGACTGGTAAAAAAATTTTGGATAGATTGTGTATTACTTATGAAGGAACAAATGAAGTAAAGCAATCTAGGTTGAATATTTTCTTGCATGACTACAAAAATTTTTATATGAAAAGTACTGAATCAATTTCTGACATGAGCTTTACTCAAAATATCACCTCATTGCATGCTTTAGGAAGAGAAGTCACTAACTATAAAAAAATAAATAAAATTTTGAGATTATTGCCTTCTTCCTTTGATGCTAAGATTAATGCCATTACTAAATTTAAGGATTTGAATACTTATTCTATTAATAACTTACATGAATCATTCATTGCTTATGAGTAAGGACTGAACGAAAGACAACTTAATGTAGGTGATAAGAAGGAGTAAATTATGGTGCTGAAAGCTAACGATACAGATATAGATTCTTTTAGGTCTAAAAGCGATGATACTACCTTCATCACTAGAAAATTCAAAAGCTTTCTAAGGAAGAAGAAAAAGCACCATCAGAAGTGGAATAAAGGAAAGGATAACAAAAATTATAAAAAGTTCTTCTAATATGGTTTATTTTGAATGCATGAAGTCAAGATACATTAAAGTTAATTTTCCTACACTTAAAGCTCACCCAAGTAAGGAGAAGGGTGAGGAGAAACCCAAGTTCAAGAAGGAAAAGTGATTGTTCCAAAAGGCATTCTGAGAGAATTCTGCATCAGACTCTGAGATTGAAGCTAAGGAGGGGATAATAAACTAGTGCTTGATGGTCGGTGATCATCTTGGTCAGTCTGATCAAGAAGAGGTATGCGAACTAACCTATAGTAAATTACTTTAAGTTTTTGAATAAATTCACATATCATATAGGAAACTTAAGAAATCATGTGCTGGTTTGAAATTGGAGATTTCAAATTTGCAAAAAAAAGAGCTTAAATGTTTACTTAAAAATCATGCCCAAATTGATAGCAATCACATGTCATTACTTGATGAGTTTGATGAGTTAAATAAAAAACATTATGAGTTGTTCATTGAGCATGAATAATTGAAAGCATCCCACACTGCACTTGAAACTAATTTAAAATATATATTGATGAATCTGAGCATATGGAGCACTATTTTAGAGTTCATAACGCCATTTTAGAAAGTGCTAACTCGTGGTTTAAAGCTGAATTACATGCAGTTGAGAAAAATAGGAATACACTCACACCTAAAAAACTTCAATCTTAATCCAAAACCAAAATTTTTAAAACATAGGAAGAGACACTATAACTCGAATAAATTAATAAACCCTTTTCCTGGAGTTAAATGTTTTTTATGTGGTATTGGAGGACATATTTCACACACTTTCATTGTTCACTATAGTACACATTAGGTGTGGAGACATAAATTTCATTATTCACAACATAACACACTTGCATCGCTTTCTTCTTTCCATTAGAAGGGACCCAAACCTGTTTGGGTTTCTAAATCTGACATTTGATAATTTTGCAGGCTTGTTCTCACAAAAGGCCTCATGAGAGTACGTGGTAACTAGACAGTGGATGCTTATGACACATGATTGGAGATGCGAACCAATTCATTTGGCTGTAGGCCAAGGCTGGAGGCAAGGTCACTCTTGGAGACTACACCACCAGGAATGTAGTGGGCGCAGGTATAATTGGAAACTCCAAAAACCTTTTGATTAAAAATGTTTTGCTTATAGATGAACTAAAACATAACTTCCTAAGCATCAGTCAACTATGCAATAAAGGTTTTATCATAAATTTTTTGACATATACATGCATTATTAGCTTAAATAATAACACTATTTTGAAAAAAGAGAAAATGGATCAATAATGTTCACATGCTTGATTTAAATAATATTGAATGTACTGCTTAATTTTATTTAAAAGCTATTGCTGATGAGTCTTAGTTGTGGCACAAAAGGTTATGACATGCCAATATGAAAACTCTTAGACGAGTGGCCCAAAAAGACCTAGTTAGAGGTGTCCCTCAACTTAAGTTCACCAAAGACCACTTGTCTGATGCCTGCCAACAAGGGAAGTAAGTCCAATCCTCTTTTTATTCCATTAAATATATTAGCACATCTAGACCATTAGAAGTCATTCACATGGATTTTTTTGGACCCATTAGCACTACTAGTTTAGGGGGGGTGGGAGTCTATGGATTTATGATTATCAATGATTACTCAAGGTTCACTTGGATTAAATTTTTGTCACATAACAGCTAGTCTTTGACGATTTTAGATCCTTCCCCACTTGGATTCAGAAAAAGTTAGGTTGTGAGATCTTGACCATCCATAATCATTATGAGGGAGAATTTGAAAATGAGAGATTTGGAGACTTTTGTGAGGATAAGGGGATTAGCCACAACTTCTCAGCTCCTAGGACCCCTCAGTAGAATGGGATAGCTGAAAGGAAGAACCAAACCTTAGTATAAGAGGCCAGATCCATCTTGTTGAGTATTTACTTCCAAAATACTTTTGGGTTGAGGCGATAAACACAGCTTGTTATGTGTTGAATATGTGAATGTTAGAGTCAAACTTGATAAGACACCCGATGAGATCCTTAAGTGCAGGACACCCAAACTTTCTTACCTTCATGTCTTTGGTTGTAAGGTTTTCCTTCTTAATAATGGGTTGAACCTACACACACTTTGCCCAAGGAGTTGAAAATTTGGAGAAGAAAATAGTGCCCCAAAACACTGATAGAGTAGGTGAGATTACCCAAGGAGTAGAGAATGCAAATCTGGAGGAAAGGGTTGAACCTACACACACTTTGCCTCAGTTTGGAGATATTCTTTGAGTTATCCTAAACATCTAATCTTAGGAGATCCTTCTGAAGGTGTTAGAACTAGGCATGGACTTAGGAAATAAGTGAACCACTCCTCCTTTATCTGAATGACTGAAACCACTAATATTAATCAAGCCATACCTGATGAGTTTTGGTTCTTATCCATGTAAGAGGAATTAAACAAATTTGTTAGGAATGATATTTGGGAGCTTGTAGAAAGACCAAAGGGATAAAGTGTAGTTGAAACCAAATGAGTCATTAAGAATAAGATGAATAATTTTGGTGTGGTTGTTAGGAATAAGGTGAGAATTGTGCTAAAGAGAACAACCAAATATAAGGGATTGATTTTGAGAAAATCTTTGTCGTTGTAGCTAGAATGAAAGTCATTAGAGTGATACTAGCCTTTGCATGTTGTAAGAGATATAAGCTTTACCAAAATGGACATCAAGAGAGCCTTTTAAAATGGGATAATAAAAGAGGATGTGTTTATAGAGCAACCCCCAGGTCTTGTGACTTTCTAATTTCTAAATCATATTTTTAAATTAAAAAAAGGCACCTAGAGCTTAGTATAAGAGGCATAAAACATTCTTAATAGAGAGAGAGAGTTTGTTAAGGGGAGCATTGACACCACCCTTTTTCTAAGAAAAGTAGGAGATGAGTTACTCATTATTCAAATCTATGTAGATGATATACTTTTTGGATCTTCTAATAAAAAGCTATGTGATAATTTTTTAAAAATAATGAGTAAGGAGTTTGAAATAAATATGATAAAAGCGTTTTACAACTTTTTGGATTTAACAAAAGATAATTGGATGGTGGAACCTTTCTAAATCAATCATAGTAGATAAAGGACATCTTAATGAAATATGAAATGGATAAAGCCATGCTAATAAATACTCCCATGACCTCTAGTGTTTAGTTGGATAAGGTCTCAAATGGAAAATCTATTGATCAAAAGAATTATAGAGAGATGATTGGATCTTTACTTTACTTGACTGCTAGTCAAGATATAATGTTTAGTATTTGTTTCTATGCTAGATTTCAAGCTGATCCTAAAGAGTCCCACCTGATTGCAGCTAAGAGAATTCTTAGATATCTTTTGGGGACCCAAAACTTAAGAATCTGATATCCTAGGCACAACACTTCTTTTAAGATTATTATATATTTTGATTCCAATTTTGCAGGATGTAGGGTAGATAAAAAGAGCACTTTTAGGACTTGCCAATTCATAAGACAGTCATTAGAATCATGTTCTAGTAGAAAATAATACTCTATTACACTTTCCACTATTGAAGCTGAGTACGTTTCCTTAAGGAGTTATGTGGCCCAAGTCCATTGGTTGAAGCAACAAAATTTGGATTTAGGATTACCTATAGACATAATTTTAATCCTTTGTGACAACACTAGTGCCATCTTCATCTTTAAGAATCATATCCAACATTCAAAGACCAAACACGTTGACATAAGACATCACTTTATTAGAGACCATGTGACCAAAGGAGACATTGAGTTACACCATGTGATAACTTAGAATCAACTGGTTGATATCTTTACTAAATCACTAGCTTTTGATACATTTAGCATCTTAAAGATCAGATTAGGTGTGATTGACATAAATGCATGGACTTGATGTTTTTTTAATTTTGAATTTTATGTTTTGTTGCTTGTTGTTGTTTTTTTACTAGTTTGTTTGTTTCAGATTTATTTGTTTCACTTTTTACTTGCAATTATTTTTTATTTTTTTTATTTCTATTATTTTAATTTTTATTTTTTTTTTGTGATCAGTACTGAAATATTATTTTACTCCTTATTTTTATTTTTAAAAATTTGTAATCAACGTTTAACATCTCTAAATCAATTAAAGGGAGAAACACCATTGATTGTTCTCCTTTCTCTAACCTCTTTTAGAGGTGTAATTTTTTTTCTAAACAAAAGTCAATTTGAAATTAACACCTATACTTTGTGATTGAGATTTTTTTAATCTTGCTACAGTAATCTGTATAATATTTAAAGTCTTTATATTACTTTCAAATTTTTTGTACTCATGTCATTGCATTTAACATATGAATTTAATTCTATTTTGTGGCTTTTTTTTTTCCTTATATTAGTGAGTGAGGTTTTCTTCATTAATATCTAGAAGATATGCTCATAATTAAGAATATTTAAGAGTTTTGAAAAGGAATCTAGCTTGCAAAAAATGACAAGGGCATATAATGAACACCACAAAGAAGAAAAATTGAAAAGATGCACAATGACCGCCAAAAAAATTAAAAGATACACAAAGTGTATCAAAAATTAAAAGATGCGTAAAGTGCGCCAATCAATTGATAAGAAGAATAAAATTAGCCCAAAAAGGCAAGATTCCTTCTCTTTAAAACCTTTAAATCTTAGAAGAATTCATGTGTCACTTTATATTTTCAATGGCTTTATTTTAAATTTCATGATTGTGATAAATTACTTTGGTATATTACTCTATAAGATATTTTTTTTGAACCAAGTTTTGAACTAATCTCTTTTTCTTATCCAATTGGTTTTTCTGAGTTAGGTCTTTTATTTTCAAAAGATGATTTTACCTTGAGAGAAGTCCAAGCTAGGGCCAACAGGATCGGCTATTCTACCATTTTTTGAATTTCGAAGATGTTAACTCATTGATTCTTACAAACTTTTTAAATCAATCATTTGGAGACTTTATCATATTCATGCTTTTATAAAAAAAAATAATAAAAAACTTTGCTATTGTTCATCTTTTTTGGCTTCTATTCTATTTTTTTTTCTGGTTCCTCCTTTTTATGACGTCAAAAAGGGGAGTAGTGGGTAATGTTCGAGTTTTTTTTTTGCCATATTATTTTACTTTTGTTCATGTTTTTTTAGTTTTGATTGTTTCCATCATCAACTAGAGGGAGTGTTGCGAATCTTGTTTTAGGAATTATAATTTTGATGATATAAAATATTTATGTTACTTTTATTTTCCTATGACTACCTTGCCTACTAACCTTTTAGGTCCACAAAATCAAATTGCAAATTGAACCAACTCAAGATTGGGTAGATTAGGACTGAGTCAGTTTGTAATATTTATCAAGTGTCTTTTACCTTTTCTTGAGTCCATTGTAATAATGTAGGTCCTGATGTTAAGTAATCTTGAACACACACACTTGAGGGAAAATTTTGACTATTATAGAGTTTTTTATTTTTGATCATATCATCCAAGATGATCCCAAATCATCATAGATGATTAGTTAAAAATAGAAACCCTAATTAGGGTATCCTAGTTAAGGCAGCTGCAATTATGCAAATCATCCTAGATGATATTATCATTATCTAGGATGATAGGATCAAATCACAAAGAATCAGCCACCACAACCTTTTAGGTATTTTTTATTATTAGACATCGTTCAGGACATCATCCTAGAAGATGTACTATAAGTATGCCTAAATTAGTTTAGTAATAAAGGAAAGTAATTAAGGTTTCATTGCTCGATCATATCATTCTCATTGATTACAGGATAGTTCAAGATGACCAGTTAAATAATTCTTAGTTCTTCATCGATGATCCATAATCAACCTACTCCATCTAGGGTGATGTTATGGATGATATGTGATGTTTTGCACTAATTTTCCTGGATGATCGTGAGATCGGCTTGGGTGATCAAATTGTTTTTTAATTTCTAGACATTCATGTAGGGTGATGTTCTGGACGATATGTGACATTTTGTACTAATTGGCCTGGACGATTGTGAGATCATCCTGGATGATCAAGTTATTTTTTCATCATCAAGACATCCATCCAAGGTGATGGTTTGGATGATATTCAATGAATTGAACTAATTTTAAACTTATTGTACAGGATGATTGGTCGATCATCCAGGATGATATTTGATAGTTAGTTGCAAATTAGGGCAAATTTGGAGCCATTGTTTAAAAGATCTCTTATTTTCTCAAGAGAATAGCTTTTGCTACTTTCTTGACCTGAGAGAGAGCCAAGAGGAGAGAGAGAGAGCAAGGGAGAGAGAGAGAGAGAGGATTATATGAGGGGGAGTTTATGAGGGGTTTCATAAAGGTTGCTCCAAGTAAGGATCCGAGTTATCTTCTTCAGTCGTCATCCCTAATTCCTTGGAGGTTCAAGGGATTTCTACTTCAAAAATTGATCGAGGTTCACTGCCTGATTCGGGATGAAGCAAAAGGAGTTGGGTTCTCTGCCTGCTTTAGGAGGAAGCAAAAGGAGTTGGGTTCTTTGCCTCATAGGTGTCAATGGAAAGGTGTTTTTGTACGAGCTTCTCCACCTTACTATGGGGGCAAAAGGAGAGTCACTGAGTTTAGTATAATACCCGAAGGAGAGGCTCTGGGAGTGGACGTAGGTCAAGTTGACCAAACCACTATAAAATTTGGTGTCCTTTCTTATTATTTTTTTGCATTTAATTTCTGTACTTTAATTTATGTGGTGACTATGTGGTTATGTTTATGATTTTATTTGTTGAAATTTTAAATACCAATTCACCTCCCCTCTTAGTTAGCCTTGGAACTAGTTCATATGGGCTTAACATCCCTGATGAACGTTCACAGCCTACACCATCCTTCTTAATACAATCTTAATTCCAAAGTATTGTTACTCATTAACCACTTTGAACCAATTTTTTTCCCAATTTTTCTTTTTAGGGAAGATCTACTACTTTCCCCAAAAAAATCTAAGATTCTGCTTTGTTAATATTTTGCCCAGTCTATCCACAGTACTCTATAATTAAATTCTTCATAACTTGGAACAAATAGGGAGATGCTATCCCAAATAATAACACATCATCTACATATAGAGAAAGAGTGATTTTAGGAGCTCTTGATGAAATCTGGATTCCTAACTCTTATCCTCTTTGTTTAATTACGTTTGATAAAAGCTGAGAACACGTGATAAAAAGATACAGTGACATAGGCAACCATGTCGAAAACCACTTTTTTCTTCAATCCATCTAGTACTTCTTCCATTTAATAGGATATAAAATGTCACATTATCCACACATTCCATGATAAGATTAGAAATCTTGGCTATAAAACTGAACCACTTTAAGACATGCTCCAAGGTCTCCCAACCCATACTATCAAAAGCTTGTTCCATATCCAGCTTGGCCACCATTAAACCATTCTTATTTTTAGAAATTTTGAATTTATTGAAAATTTCATGGGCTAACAAACAATGATCTAACATAGACCTTTCCGGAATAAAGCTACTTGTTCTTTAGAAATGATTTTAGAGATACAACACTTCAATCTATTCACAATCATAGTTGAAGCAACCTTGAAGAAAGTTTGACAAAGATTAATAGGATGAAAGTGAGATGGTAATACCATATTTTTTCAATTTTGGAATAAGAACAATCATATTATCCTTTCACATTCCATGCATTAGATTGGTCTTGAAGAAATCATCAATTGCTTTCCAAGTTGCACCTTTCTAATAAAATTTGAAAAATGAAGCTGTACTCCCATCTAAACCTGGAGATTTATTTGAACCTTGTTGAAAAAACGCAGCAGTAAGCTCCTCCTTAGTGAATTCAGCATTTAGAAAATCCATATCTTTATCATAAATCTTCTATTCTTTAATATTCGAAGGCCAGACCATCCTCTTACAGTCCCTAGAACGCCGTTTATTCTCAAAAAATTTTAGAAAAATAGATTTGATCTGCTCCATATCTTCCACAATAATGTTGTCTTCATCCTTTATTTATCTAATCAATTTCTCTTTCCTTCTAGCCGAAGCATAATCATGAAAAAAATTTGAATTAGTGTCACCCTCTTCATTCCAACAAGCCTTCGCCCTCTGACTCCACCATGTAGATAATCTACAGAAAGTAACATTGAGTTCATTGACTTTAGCACAAAGTAAAATCAACTTATCTTAACTTAGGCCTCCTTCCATGTCGTCTTCCAGTTGTATTTTAAGAATATCTTCTTTTAATTCCTCCTTAAGCTAACATAGATTTTTGTATTTGTTCTTATTCCAATAGTATAAGGACTTCATAGCTGCATCACCAAAATCATTCTTCTCCCAAGCCTTAGTTAAAATACTCCATGTTACTGGATAAGACTTCCATGTATCTTCAAATCTAAAAATCTTTGAATGAAACTGAGTCACTTCATCAAATTTAAAAACAATGGGGCAGTGGTCAGATGCCACCCATGCTAGGTGTTTAATCATCGCCAAAGGAGCCATCTAAATAGTCACTGAATTCAACAAATATCTATCAAGTCTCTCCCAGATCCTAACAACTCCTTATTTGTTGTTACACCAAGTAAACCTTGGTCCAACAGCACCTAAATCATGAAGATCATGGTTGGCCAAAAAAAATTTCATTTCCTTCGATCCTTTAGGCATACAAAATCTTTTTCCACCTCTCTTATCTTCCTTAGAAAGAAGACAATTGAAATCCCTTCCCACTATAGTCGGAACACTACCCACTACATTCCTCCTAAGACTTTCCCATAGCTCCCTTTTAAATTAATACTCCTTATTACCATACATAGTAGCGACTTTCCAACACCCCCTACTAGCAATATAAAGAACCCCAAACACCAATTGAGAAGAATGCTCCACCACACTGAAAGAGACTAAATTTATGTTTCAAAGTAAAAGAGTACCCCAAGAAGTACCCTCAACTGGATGGTGAAAAAAATCCCATTCACTCCCAATAATCCTATTGACACCACCCCTATCAATATTAATCAACTTAGTCTCAGATAACCCAATAAAAATAGCATTATCTTTCACAATCTCCCTAAGGTAAAGAGATGCTTCCTTTTTTTGCCCCTCTATAATTCCAAAATACAAAGGAAGAAATTAACTACATGAAACGGAAGAGTCCCCGCCTTCTTTCTTCACCTAACCTTCTCCTTATCTCTTCCTAGGGATGGATTCAATAGGTCCCAAAAATTTTAGCTTTAATTTGGATTTTTGTTTCACGAAATTCAGCAACTCTTTTTCAGCACTACCTTGATCTTTATTTTAAGATTTAATAGTACCTTCATCGTTATCATCTACTTCAATAATAGTGGCTACTTCAAAATCCAAACCAAAATTAATATTACCATTTATGTCTTCAGGAGAATCAATAGAAATAACTTCTAGAAGAGCTTCCTCCTTATTTGTAATATCAGTAGCAATTTTTGGGATAGCATCAAGCATAACAACATTTGCATTGTTCATTTCTTTAGCTAACACATCAAAATTATTAGCCACACAAACATCCAGCTATGATATTTCTGTCACATTTTCTTGTTATTCATTACTAACTGTTGGAATTTCCATATTCAATTCCTTTTTCAACATGAGTATTGTTAGCAGATTGAGCTACATTATAATTTCTCATTTAAACATTTGTATCATTCAATTTACTCAAATGATTTGAATAAAAATACTTCTTCAAATCACCATTTTTCCATCTCTAATTCTTAGTTGTGTTATTTCAAAACTTGACATGAATCGATGGTCAATATTCATCATTTTGATGATGAAATATTACTTCATCTTGAACAGCAGCACACATCAATCCATTAAAATTTCCTTTAGTTTATCATCTTTAGATTGAAGAACAGGGCATTCATTTCAAATGCCTGCCCAATCTTAGAACAATGGAAGCAAAATGAAGTTTTTTCATATTCAACTTTTGGAAAAATCATCCACCCAATCCATCTACCCAAATTCCCAAAGGTAATTTGGATTCCGAATTGATCTGAACACATACATGAGAGAATTCCTTTTCCCCCCATTTAAATGAGTTGACATCTAAATACATAGGTGTCCCAAGCAATTTTGTCAATATTAACTTCATCCCAGCAATATGATGGTAAAAGAAGAAACCAGATTCAAACAGCTGCAGTTAAACCTTTTAGAGATAAAGGTGAGAAAAGTGGAGACCATTTATCCATACCTACAATATGAACCCCAACATACCAAGGGCCACCACTGAGAACTTCTTCCATAACATCAATCGTCATAAAGGAACATAGATTCAAGTCTAACCCCAAATTTGTTAAATGGAAATTACCAAATTTACTCATTTGCCTCCTGGCTCCATGTTACATAAAGAAAAAGGGATGTTCTTTCCTAGAACTTTCAGAACTACTGATTTTCTTAGAATATGGGAATTTGTTAACTTTAAATCAGAGTTTAATTTGACTGTCACCCCATCATCCAACATCTTAGTTGAATTCATATCAAAATTGATTTTGATATGTTGAGGTCTCTTCCAGGCATTGACAAAGGCTTCTTTCTGATTACTAATTTCTTCATTTAGCTGATCTGCAACTTTCTCATTCAATATAATAGGATTTGTTGAATTCATATTTGTAACTTCATGATTTGAAAAGTTAACAAAAAAATTACGATTCAATGATCCTTCATTATTTCCAACAAATTTGCTAACTTTTAAAACTAGATCCAACGAATTAAAGGCTTCATGATCAAAAACTCCGAATGAAATTGAATTAATACCCATTTATGTTTCAGGTACATCAGACCTCTTCAGAATTGCTTCTAATTTCTTTCCCTTTCATTCAACTATAGAAATTTGGTGAACATTTGAACGGTAACCTTCTCTTATGATAAAAGGTTTTTGAATATTGCTTAAGTCTTGTTTAACTTCTCCTTTATTGAGTTTTCTATCTTTAAGACCTTCAACATTACCCATAACAATTGAAGATTTGATAGATGAAGGTGGATGACTGACTGATGATCCACCGGCAAGAGGATTCCAGTTATCCGACGACTCCTGGTTATTCGTCGCCATCATGAATAGCGAAAGTGGAAAATCCATGAAGAAGAAATTTGAAAATGATTTTTCTCTCACTAGAAATTCTCATAGTTTCTCTGAAGTAATTTCTTTCCCAAACCTTAAAAAATGCACATAAATTTAAAGCCGCATAAACTAGCAACTTTCTTAAGGTATTACTTAACTCCATAATAAATAAAATAGGGATCCAAGCATTTTTTATGGAAATTACCATACCATAGACATTTTATTATTAGATTGATCATTTATTTCTTAGATATCCTACTTGATCAATTTGAAGCCATTTCATACATTACAATTTGTGGTTTAGTAAGATTTACATGAAAAACTCCTATTCAAAGCTTGAGATTAAAGAATAACTAAACTATGTATAACCTCCCCATAATTTAGGGCTTTGAATTAAATCGATCTGATCTAAGATCTAATGGATATTATTCTATCATTGTTGTCAAGGGGGACACAACATCTTTAACTACAAAAATATAGCTCATCCTATGGATAGCGTGGGTTGACTCCTCTACTAGAGGTGTAAATCCTCTATTAGGAATTTTATTACATTTAAATGGTTGGAACATCAAAAAATATCTGATCTTTATCGACTGGAAAATTTTAGTGTGTGACCTCTTTATGGATTTAGATAAAAAGCATTATCTAAGAGTATTTATTTGAGGAAAAGGGTTTGGTGGATTTTATATATTTTGATAAATACTAAGATGCATATTTAATTAGATATTTTATTTTTATATTTTTATTAGACTTAGAATTCTTTAGAGGCGATCTTTGTGTTTCCATCTTAATTGAAATATCCCATAACCTCCATGGATCTTTAAAACCTTAAGTCTCCTTTTGACCAAATATTTAAAATACTCATAACTCAAAATCCATAGTGCTTTTGTCCCTAATTTTGTTATGGTTATTAAGTTAATGTATGAGGTTTGGATTGCCACTAATTTCACCCCAATCCAAGTAATAGCCCTCCGTTGTATATTCATTTATTGTTTAGATTTAGATATTTTTAAAAAATGTAAAAACTTAACCATTCATCCAAATTCCTTCAAACTTTCACTACATGGTCTTAGGGCCCTTTAAGACTTTTGGAATTAATTTGAGCACATTTGAATCCATTTGGATACTAATAGGGGCTTTAGAGTGCACTTTATAATTATAAAAAAATTTAGGGTTCTATCTCCCCTAAATAATGTCTAGGTTTTCTTCTATATATATAAAATAACAAATCCCACTTAGTATATACCAGTATACGTGCATAATCAAGTAATAAAGTGATATAATGGAGTGTCAAACCCATGAAAATGTATGCCTTTAACAATCAAATACTACCATTTACTCTAAATGCAAAATTATCCTACTAAAATAAAATTATTGATTGTGGAGATTCAATCAGTAAATAAAAATATTAAAGATATTAGCTATAATATTTCAATAAAATATTTTGGATTAATGAATGTAAATTAAATATCTTTCATAATAAAAATCTTATTTATAATCTGAATCAGTGCATATACATCCCTAATATCAGTCACGCTTGTAAGGGTGAAAAGGATATTTCCTGACCTCCTATAATTATATCATCTCTTCAAGAAATTAAAATAATTTACATCTTTCATCAAGGTATACAGACATACTTTTTTTTTAAATTCCTGATGATTTTAACATTCCTCCGTTATGGCTATACATCACACTAGCTTTTAACTACACATGTGACCACTATGTGCATTAAATAAAGAGTGAGACAATATTGAAAATCACATTTAACTTTATACCATAAGAATCTTCATTAGTACTTAATATATTCTCTACATCATCAATCAAAATTAGAGAATTAGCCAGACGCGAAAGGATAGATAAGAAAACTAAACTTCATTAAAATCATGGAATAATAAAATACAAGAGAATGATATCAACAGGAAGGATAAATAAATCTCCTATATACTCCTTCCTTAATATATATAGTTACTCATACAAACACTGACTGAACACTCTATTGATTATTTCTAGCTCACTCTATCTCCATTAGAATTGAAGATGAGAGATCAATGGAAGTACACTAAAAAGTACTAAAATTAGACAAGTGATTAAACTCCCTTATAAATATAACATCACTATTATTTATAGGATAACATAAAAAATAACCAGTGGCACCACGGTGCCCTTGGAATGAATTAGCTCTTAAGCACTGGAACTTCTATACAATAGTAGTGCTTGCTTATGTGGACTAGTTACTTAGTGAATTTTCATGTCTCTTTGCTTGTTGATTGTTTCCCTTGGACGTTACAACTGCTATTTCATAGAGTCACAAAATTTTGAATGCTCAATTGCCCCGAGTGACAAATTTAGTGCAAATGCATGATAGATTGTAACATTGTGCTGCTTCAAGATATTGAACACGACACTACCATGCTGACCATTTTGTGCCACAACAATTGAAAACAGTGAACACGACGGTGCCATGTCCAAGTGTGACCGAGTGAAGCTGTGGAAGATGGTGTTGTAGCGATTAATTATCGGACAGCATAGCAAAGTACCTTGCTTTATATTTTGTTTCCATTTTTTAGTTTAACCAGCACACAAATAATAAAACATTTAAATCGATAAAAATTCATATAAAAATATAACATAATCTTCACTTATCAAATTCGCCCTAGCCAAAACTCTGACTTATCCTCAAGGAAAAAAGAATTATACTATTCTACTTAGTTAAATAACTAAAGACAAAATAAATAATCTAAAATACATGATAACACATCACAATCTAGAAATAGTGGAAATGAATAATGTTGTAATTCTAATTTCGAAAGTACAAATAATTATCCTAACAAATCATTCTTATCATTGCTTAATTAGAATTTACTTGTTATGAAGATAATCATTGAATACTGAATTTTTAATTGAATAATGTAAATTAAATTTTAGATGATTTTGTAGTTAAAATTAAACTTTCATTAGTTCATCATTATTTGTATTAGTTCTCCAATCTTTCCTCTTGTGAATTTTAGTAAAAAATTCTAATTAGATTCTAAGCTTATAACTGATACCAAATTTTAAATATACTCATTTTTTAATTTCTTTTCTTTTATTTTTAGAACTCTTTATTAAGTTCATTTTCTTTTTTATTTATGTGAGTACATAATTAATCATTTTGAATATCGATTTTGTTATCATCTTTTTACAATCTTAATAGTACTATTGTAAGGATTTAAATTGTTTACTAATTTCATTTTTTTTTTGTTGCTTAAATATTTTCAATTTTATTCTACTCATATAATTCTTTAACATTAATTATTCATCTTCAATTCAAATATCAATGTATGAATAAATAACTTATAAATTCTTTTTAAGTCAATAACTTAAATTATCTAAGTTGGTTAATTTTTTGTTTTTCCAATCTATGAAGTATGAAGTAATGTTCATATAAACTATGTCATATGGTTTTATTATTATCCTAATTTTATATAATTTTAAATTAACATTTTTATTAAGGTTAGTTAAATAATCAGAATGTAGATATATTAAGGGAAAATAATGTAAAAATTTATTAAGGAGAATTTAATACAATGTAAACAACACAAATAAGCATAATAAACACATGTTTTCATATGAGTGATAGAAGTATATAAAAGATGTAATATAAAACAATAACATACAGTATAAGAAATGCTTTAACATGCCATCAAATATAATAAAGGCTCTCATAGTCATATTTCAAAGTACATGACCATCCTTCAGATATTTGAATTCTTCTCCAAATGACATGAAGACAAAACAGATAGCATACATATATCCACTTCCTCTCTTAAACTAAGCACTTAGAAAAATGAAGACTTTCCTATGCTTCTTGTACACAAGTTTTCAATCTAGGCCGCTCAACAATGAAAATTTGAAAAGTCCTCTTATCTTGAATCTTTATAACACCATAGGGATAAATTCTAATAATAGTGTAAGGGCTAATCCATCCAGATTTAAGTTTTTAATGGACAAAACTTCTTTTTATAATCAAATAGTAAGATATATTTAACATGGTAAAATTTATAATCAAGAACTTAACATCCATGCATCTATTTCATTTATGCATTATATTTTGTTATATCTTCTTAAACTTAATTTTTAAATTCATGAAGTTTATTGATAATAGCAAGACTCTGGAGGTTGAAAAGAGGAAAGAAAGCATCTATTTTCAATTACATTTCATTTTTATTCCTCTTAGAAGAATGCTTTCTTTTCTTCTCACGTGTAGATTTTAAGTTTCAAGAATGAAAAGAAGGTGCTCAACAACACTTTAATCCAAAAAAATCTATCAGGGGTAGAAAATAATACTTCCAACTTGTCCTTTTTATAATTTATACTTATTTTAGAGTGCTAAATTTGAAATTTAAAACAAATACATCATGACCAAGCACTAGATGCTAAATTAAGCAAAACGTTGCTCCTTCTCTCAATTTTTGTTATACTCTCTGATGATTATTATTATTAAAACTAGAAGTTGGGTTGTCTCCCTTAAAGTACTAAGTTTATAGTCATCAGCCAAACTTTCTAAGATTTTTCAATTTGACTAAATATATTTTTTCCATTCTTCAAATGACTTCCACTAGGATATTTTTCTTTTTATTTTTGGTTGACTTCAGTATTGCTAGGTAAAAATCTAAGAGTTCTACTACTTACTAAAATTGCAAGATAACTTAATTGGGTTTCCAAATTTTTAATATAGGCAGTTTAATTTTGTAATTGATTTCCTAACTACATTACTTCCTACATTATTTAACCAATTAGGATTAGGTTTATTCTTCTTACCTGGATTATATGTATTTAAATAGTGATTATTTTGTTTTATAATTAAATTAAATTTTTTTATCTCTTACAAATTGTTATTTTCAATTAAATTTTGATCCCCCAAAGATTTAGTTCCTAATCTACAATTTACTAAAATTTGTATTCAACTTCCTAGAAATTGCTATAACTTGTGCAATCAAGATTGATAAAGAACCATATTCATAAATTCCTTCTACTTTCTTAGGATTTAGCCTATCAGCAAGCTACTAAAAATTATTAGCAACTATTTTTTTATTAATTAATAATCTTCCTCAAATGGCTTAGATATTCATGATACTCTAGTTTTAGCATTAATTATATCTCTAAGAGATCCTAATAATCTATTATATAATAATTGAATAACTAACTAATCAGGAAAAGCATGGTGAGGGCATCCTCTAAGTATTTCCTTAAATCTTTCCCAACTATCATAATAAATGGATTCTCATTCAAATTGAGTAAAAGAAGGAAAGTCATATTTATGTTTTGCAGTTTTTAAAGATGGGAAATACTTAGTAATAAACTTATGAGCAACCTAAATATAAGTAGTTATAGAGCATGGGGGTAAAGAATTCAACCACATCTTAGCTTTATCTCTTAGATAAAAAGGAAATAGTCTAAGTTTAATAGCATCATCGCTAACAATATTATATTTAAAATGTTGCAAAAATTTATATGAAACTTGCTAAATGTAAACTAGGATCATCTTTACGAGTTCCCTTAAACTAACAATTTTGAACCATTTAAATAATGATAAGTTTTAATTAAAATTTTTTGCTTGGTCACATTTCGACCTAACATTTAAAATTTTTAAAACTCAAAATTCATAGTGATTTTTTTCATAGTTTTGTTATTGTTTTTAATTTTACGTATTTGGGTTATATAGCCACTAATTTCACCCCAATCCAAGTCATGGTCCTCCCTAGGAAGTTCACATAGTGTTTATCCCACGTAGTGGGATAAAGGCTTGATGTTGTTGTTGTTGTTGTTGTTGTAGAAAAAATTATAAAAGTTTAATGCTTCATCCAAATGCCTTCAAACTTTAACTACACGGTCTTAAGGTCCTTTGCAACTTTTGGAATTTAATTAGAGAAGATTTGAATCCATTTGTGAATTGATTAGAGTAGTGGAGTGCACTTTTGATTTGTAAAAATGTTTAGGGCTCTATCTCCTCTAAATAATACTTAGGTTTTCTTTGATAAATATAAAAATAATAAGTCCCACTAAATTTAAAGAAGTATACATGCTAAATAAATTAATAAAGAGAAAGAGGAGAGTATCAAACCTATTAGGAAGTTTGCTTTTTATCAATCAACTACTATAATTTACTCTTATTAAAAATTTATTCTACTAAAATAAAAATGTTGGTTATAAAGATTAAATCATTGAATAAAAATATTAAAAATAATGGATATATGATTTAAATAAAATATTTTGGATCAGTGAATGTAAATTAAATAACTTTTCCAAAAAAAATCTTATTTCTAATGTGATTCAGAGCATATGCATCCTTAGTTATCTATTAAGCTTATAGAGGTGAAAAGGACATATGCTAACATCCTACATTTAAATCATCTCCATTAGAATCTAGCACATTTTACATCTTATGTCTTTTTATGTAACACATTATTTCAATATTCTAGGTTATCCTTGCATTCCTTCATCAAGCCTATACAGCACTCTAGGTTTTAACTATATTTATGATCTCTACGTGCATTAAATAAAGAGCAGGAAAATATTGAAATTTTCATTTACTTTTAGTATAAGAATTTTCTTTAGTACTTAATATGTTCTATACATTATCAATAAAAAATATAGAATTACTCAGACATTGAAGAAGAGTTGCAAACAAATGTTTTTTGAACTCTTGGAAGAACAAAAATGCAATTATATGATATCACTAGGAAGGATCAATGTATCTCGTCTACCCTGGTTCTTTCTTAATGTACAGAGTTGATTATATAAACACCGTCTAAACTCATTAATAATTTTATTTAATACTTCTCCAGTCTCCCTCAAAATTAACTCTAAGAGAGATCTAAAGAGGTACCATAAAAAGTATTGAAATTAGATAGGTGGCCGAACTCCCTTAGAAATATAACATCACTACTATTTATAGGATAACACAAAAATAACAAGAGGAGTTGTGGCATATGAAAGAGTGGCATAGTGGTGCCTTTGATGTGAATTAGCATTTTAGCACTAGAACTTCTACACCACAGCGATGCTTATTGATGTCAACTATTTAGTGAATAGTCCCGTCACTTTATTTGCAAATCATGTCCATTAGAAATTATAACAATTATGTTGTGACACTACTAACTTTAAAAATGCTTAGTTTCTTGAGTGGCATAGTTGTCACGAAGGCATGAAAGATGGTGATGCCATGGTATACGAAGACAGTGAACTATTTGGTTGAAAAAGAAAGCTTTAATCTTTACTTTTGAATGATGCAAAGAAAATATGAATTAAAATTTTAGTTTTGAAGTCAAACACACCATTATGAATAGTATATTGCCTTGGGAGGTGAAAATATCATTCCCTAAAGGGTTCACATAACTAAACTATAAGTTCATCCTTATTATCATAGTCTGATTTAGGAAAGAACAAAATATTACCCTGAAGGGTCAAAATGATGTTCGATTGAGTCAAGATGAAGTGTCATTAATTTCTTATTCAAAGCCATGATAATAAGTGATATATCTTCACGAGGAAAGAAAATATCATTTATTGTCGATCATCCGAATATGATTATAATTATCATCACTTATTTTAATTTTCCTAATGAGAGTTAACTAATTTTTATAAATCAACTGGGTTCTTCAAATCTTCTACGAGTGCAATCCCTCATAGTTTATTACATCGCAGATAACCTAAGTTTCCAGAGAAAACTCTTGATTAAAATAATGGTAGAAATTTTATTTTGAATTCTCAAGGATTGATATCAAAGGATTGATGTTTGAATTTAAACTAGAATTGGATCAAATTTTAGCACTTATTACTAGAAGCTAAAGGTTGAAAGGTAGGAGGTATTTTGAAATTCTAAAATATTTCAAAAACAACTCTATTTATCTTATTTGTTGGCTTTAAATTTAATTTTTTGAATTTAAGTTGATAATTTATTAGAAGGTTTGGATTATATTCCTGAGGATAGGGTCATATAATTTTGAGTCTTCCTTGAATCCTAAATCTATTTTGGACACTAAAGAATAGTGGCCAAAACTTAGCTAATGTAATGCACATATGGACTTAGCCCGACCTAAATTTTGGAGCCAAATAACCACCTAGGGACTTTAAAACCATGTGACTACTCTTTTATAAAAGATTGGTGGCTGTTGTTTAAGTTTTGAGGAATCGAGATTGACGACTATAATATGTCCCAATTGCAACCTTGACTTATGTAAGGTGATTAATGCCTGAAATGCAATTAAATTTTTTAACTCTTTAATTTATTTATAATGCAATGTAGTCTAGTATATCATATATACAAAATTAGTATGAAGTAATTTTAAAAAGACTTAAAAAAATTCCTTAGAATCAACAACTCCTTAATAAAATTGCACCATAATAGGTTAGGTGGTCTGTTAGAACCCGCAGGGGAGGAGGTGCTTAATAAGGTAGACAAATATTTAAAATGTATACATGCGATCTCCTGGGTCATCCTCTTGCTTACTTCTTAAAATCATTAGATTTTAATTTGAGCCTTGTATTTTTTATTTAATTTATGTAGAAATTTTTTTTAACATTCCCTCATTAGCCTCGGTGGATTTCCAGGATAAATAAAGAATTGACATGCAAGAAAAAATAGTAGAAAGCATGACATTTATAAAGTGAAATCAATATAAACAAATAAATTCAATCATTAAATGAATGTAAACTCCATGTGAAAAGTGTCACTTAATTTACAACCAAGAGTTTTTGTAGGAATTAAAAGTGGAAAGGTGCCATTGACAAAAACCCATATTCTAGTCCTAGAAATGAAGCAAGTAATATTTAGAGTGGGATATCCTTTATGTATTCAATTTTTTTCATTATTTTAAATTGTGAGCACCTTAGATTCATTAGGTCCAATTTTCTAAATGATAAGTCCTTCCCGTAGGGGTGTTTCTTTCCTCTATGGATTTTCAAATCATCCTAACTTGAATCTCTAAAAGAAAGGAAACTCTCCCCTAAGGGATGTTTTCTCCTCTTTAGATTTCAAGTTGGATGGTTAATATCTCCTCTCAAAATTGACTTTCATAACTTAATTCAATCAAATACATATGAAAAAAAGACTCTATATAACATGTATGATTATCCTAAGTAATTATAATTAAAATCAATATCTCAAGCAATTATATCATTGAATTTTTTAATTAAAAATAGAATAATTATCTGTTATACTCTTTTAATTTTGAGGGGGTTTAGCATTTTAACACAAGTAGAAAATATGTAAATTTAAATCATTAGTTTAGCCCCTTGATTTTGTAGCCATGCACGAGTATGGTCACTAGAAAAACTTATGTGAGCATCCAGATCGTTCATAATCTATGGGTAATCTAATGCCCATCAAATCAATTCACTGTTGACAAGAAATTAAAATATAAATAAACAATCAAATCAATCAATTATGTAATTAGTATGCAGTACAAACCAAAAAAAAATTGTCACACAATAACAGAAAAGTAAGTATAAGCCTAGCCAAGAATAAGATTTGGTTTTCCTAGCAAATAATCTAAACTGTGCACATCAGGCTATGTAGTTTGGATATGTCCTATGTTGGATAATTGTTGAAGTCTTCTATTGTTTTGATTTATTGAAGGTTAAAGAAAATTTTTATTTAAATTTTAGTTTTAATTCTTTGAGCTTGATTTTAATATTTACTTTTAAGTGTTAAATGATCAATACCTTTGTTTACATCAAGGCAAAGAAGTTTATTTCAACTTCCTTGAACTAAGTTAATAGTCTCGTAGGCTCGAGTTACTTAGTACTAATAATTAGTATTTAATTAATTTAATTAGTTGAACTTAAGGATTGATAGTTTTTAGTTGAATTGATTTATTATTGAATTTAATAATTGAGTTTGATGATTCTATAATTTAACTTTATTATTAATTTTTTTATTTTCTTTAAATAATTATTTGTATTAGAATAGGGGGTCAAAATTTAACTTTTTAAATTAGGTTTAATTCTAGAATTTTGACATTTTTCCTAAATATTAGACAATTATGTGTGTAATTCAACACTATGTTTTTGGATTTGAATTTTTCTAGTTTAAGTTTTGATGTGTTTTAAACTGCAATTGATCAAAAAGATGACTTTTTGACTTTGATTTATCCCTAAAGGTTTGACATTTTTAATAAATACTAGACCCTTAATGGTGTCTCAAGCCATTTATTTGGGTTAATTTAAAATGTTTTGGAATTAATCATGAATTTTCAAATTTTTAGTGATTAATTAAATTATTAAATTAGTTAATTAAGAAGGTTTAATGGTTTTCTCCAAACTCATTCCAAACTTCATGAAATCACTATTAATGGTCAAGGATGACCCATGGGAGTTTTTTTAAGTGTTTTAGATTTAATTAAAATTTTATTTTTTTAATATTTAATTTAATTAAATAATAATTTTTATTAAAAAAAATTATATTAAGGTCAAATTAAACATTCAGTCATTGGGCTTTGAATTTTCTTAGGTTGAGGGTTAAGTTCTAAATAGTGTGATATATTATTTGAATTTTTTGGAGTTGAATTAAATTTATTGTAATTGTTGAGAATTCAGGGTTATTTAATGGGTTGAATTTGAGTTAGTTAAATTTTTAACTAAATGAGCTTAAAAATCAATGAAATATTAACCTAAGGAAGATGATGTCACTAAGTTTACAAGTTTGAAATTTCACCCAAATTGGAAGAATATTTATTTTTTTTATAAATTTTCTAAATTACTAAAGCTTTTTCTTAACAATACGGTTGCTAGGTCCCAAATCTTGGATAAGAAAAGTGGAGGGTTGTGTTAGGTAGTCGATAGCTAGTGTAAAACATATAGAATAATGATGACATGAATCCTTTACAAAGTTATGTTAATGTTAGGGCGTCCCCTAGAAGCGACGCGCTGTATAGCCTAAATACAATGACAAGTGTGCAAGGGTTACTGTACTGGTACTTAGGTGCTATGTTAAATAGGCAAGGGTTCCCACATCAAGGATGGATGTAGATAAAGAAGCTAGTCCATGAAACTAAAATTAGAATAAGAACTCAGAATATATGCTCCCTTATAGGAAAATTAATGGAATTAATAGATATTATGATTCATAGGAAGATAAATATTATGTGTATTCAGGAAACTAAATGGGTTGGAGAGAAGGCTAAGGATATTAATAGTTTAGGATATAAACTATGGTATTTGGGTAAGAGTCATATTAGAAATGATGTAGATGTGATTATAGATATGAATTTGAAGGATAATGTTAAAAATTAACAAAATTAGAGATAGAATTATAGCTTTAAATATTATTATTAATGCAAGGATAATTATTATTATAAATGCTTATGCTTGTCAAGTAGGATCTGATATGGGTTCAAAATTAAAATTTTGGAATGAATTGGAAGAATTAATACAAAAGATAACTCTTAAAGAAAGAATTTTTATTTGAGGAGATTTATATGGACATGTTGGAAAAGAGGTAGATGATTTTAAAAATATTCATGGTAGCCATGGATTTGGAATGTAAATGATGGTCGTAAGACTATATTAGATTTTTCTTTAACTTATGATTTTTTAATAGCTACTACCATATTTAGGAAAAGAGATGAGCATCTTATCACTCATAAAAATGGATATAGTAAAACACATATTGAATATTTTCTTATTAAAAAATTAGATCATTTAGATTCCTAAAAGATTATAAAGTTATTTTGAGTGAAAATTTATGACCCAACATTGATTATTAGTTTTAGACTTTAAGATAAATGGTCAAAAAATAAAAAATAAAGTAAAATAATTTTCTAAGATTAGAAGGGGGCATTTAAAAAATATTAACAAAAGTTTTTTTGAGAGTAAGATTTTAGATCTTAAGATTTTGTCAGTCATGAGGATGTTAATATTATGTGGAAAAATATGGCTAGTGATATTAACATTATTGTTAAAGTTGTGCTTAGAGTTTTGAGGGGAAAAGCTCCTCATAGTAAAAATAATTGGTGAAGGAATCCAAATGTGCAAGAAAAGATAAAATAATAAGAAGATTTGTTATAAAAATTGGTTTAAATGTAAAACTCGGATAAATGGGAAAGTTATAAAGTGGCTCATAAAGAATCTAAGAAAGCTATTTGTAATATAAAGAGCTTAGCTTTTAATTATTTATATAATAAATTAGATTCTAAGGAGGGAGAAAGATATATGTATAAGTTAACCAAACAAGGAGATAGGAGTAGTAAGGATTTTGTTCAAGTGAAATGTATTAAGGATGATGATCAAAAAATACTTTTCTTAGAATATGATATTCAATAAAGGTGGATGAGATATTTTGCTAAACTTTTTAATTAAGATTGTGAAATATGATTGACTTTTATGACTTTACCACCCTAAATGAAAAAAATATTTTTTTTCTATTGTCATATTAGTAAAATCTAAGTTAGAGAGGCTTTAATGAAAATGAAGTGTGGAAAAGCTATTGGTCCTGATGATATTCCAATAGAGATATGGAAGTGCTTAGGATATGAAGTAATTTCATGGCTTATTACACTTTTTAATACTATTTTGATGACTAAAAATATGCCAGATCAATAGAGATTGAGTGTGTTAATTCCTATTTTTAAGAATAAAGGTGATGTACAAAAAGGTGAGAATTATAGAAGAATTAAGTTAAGGTGTCATACTTAAAACTATGGGAGCGGGTTATGGAGCATAGCTATGGTGTGATACTAATGTTTCTCAAAAACAATTTGTTTTCATGTCGGATAGGTCTGCTATGGGAGCCATACATTTATTGAGAGGTTTGATGGAGAAATATAGAGACAATAAGGAGGATCTACGTATGATATTTATTGATTTAGAGAAAGCATATGATAAAGTTTTAAGAGAAGTTTTATGGAGAGTTCTTGAAAACAAAAGAGTTCATAATGTTTATATTCAAATCATTAAAGATATGTACGTAGGAGCTATTCATTGTGTTCAAACACAAGGTGGCTTGACTAAGTATTTTCCAATTTCGGTTGGATTACATCATGGATCAACCTTAAGTCCATATCTTTTCACTTTAGTCATGGATGTTCTCACTAGACATTTGCAAGAGGATGTACCTTGGTGTATGCTTTTTTCTGATGATATTCTTCTTGTCGATAAGACTAAAGAGGGAGTTGAAGGTAAACTTGAATTATGGAGGTCAACCTTAGAGTCTAAGGGTTTTCGCTTAAGTAGATCTAAAACTGAATATATGGTGTATAATTTTAGTAATAATAGACCTAGTAAAGGAATTGTGACTTTGGAAATCAAGTCATTAATAAGAGTACACATTTTAGATATTTTTTATTTATTGTTCAGAGTGAGGGTGAAATACATGGGGATATTATCAGTAGAATTCAAGTTGGATGGTTGAAGTGGAGGAATACTTCGGGCTTTTTGTGAGATAGAAAAGTCCCCCTCAAACTTAAGGGAAAATTCTATAAGATGGTGGTGAGACCAATAATGCTTTATGATGCTGAAGGTTTCCAATTAAAACAGAAGCATAATACTAAGTTAAGTGTTATAAATATAAGGATGCTTAGGTGGTTGAGTTGCTTTACCCTTAGAGATAGGATGCTAAATGAGCATATACATGAAAAGGTTGGAGTAGCACCAGTGGAAGATAAGATTAGAGACAATCACCTTAGATGGTTTGGCCACATTAAATGGAGGCCTTCCGATGACCCTATTAGGAAAGTTGAGGTTTTAGATTTGACTTATGTTAAGAAAGGAAGAGGTAGACCTAAAAAACTTTGTTAGAAAAAATTAGAAATAAACTTTCTTTATTAGATTTAAATGAGAATTTGACTTTTAACATGACGCAATGGAGAAAAAGGATTCATGTTGCCGACCCCACGTAGTGGGATAAAGGCTTGATGTTGTTGTTTTTGTTGTTGCTAAAGCTTGTCCTTAATAATTATTCTTAGGTGTCACTAGGTTTTACAGGTTTTCAATCAAAGTTTTCTAACCCTTAAACAAACATAGTAAATAACACACATAAATCAAATGACCTACGGCTAGGTACATATGCATTTCCAAGTACTAAAGCTAAGAAACAACCTAAACATTTAGAAAAGTTACTAAAGTTATAAGTATATTAAAAATATATATTTTTTTAATATTTGGATTTATATTTAATAAAAAATAATTAAAAAACAAATATTTAATATTTGAAGTTATTTAATATTAATAAACGTTCCTTATTTAATTTTAATTTTAAATAAAAGAAGGTGAAATTTTGAACAAAATTACTCTAATTTTTAAAGTTTTTTTAATTTAAATGCAATTAAAATTAATTTTCTTAGTTAAATTGTCAGCCATGGTGGGTAGTCATGTGACGACATTTAATTCACCAAAATAAAACCACGATTGCGGCATGACACTCAAATCCAATGATTGCGCCACCAGTAATTATTGGTTATTTGATGAAAACATGATGGTGGCGCATTAATGCCACACAGTTTCACTATTTTGCATCATCACATGCCATCAACCATTCAATCCTCAGCTATTTCAAATCAACGATTGACATTTAGCAGGATGAGAGTAGTGATCAGCTGATCATTGCAGTTGGAATAAATAAAAATAATAATGCGATCTTAGTTGTTGATTGTGAAATCAATGGATCAGATATTGTACATTTCATGCTCTATTTATCCAAAATAATAATGATGAAGATTGGTTCATTCTTGAAATCAACTAAACCAAAATCCATAAAACTATAAATAGAGCTTAACTATATGCAGATAAGTAATGGGCGTTGCAATCCAGGATCCCTAGTCCATGATTTTGATGATGATAAATATTATTGATTGAATTGCTACTTTTCTCATTAAGTATTTTATATATTTCTTGTGTTCATGAGCACTAATATTGCAGGTAAAACATACACTCCTCAAGGCTGCTGGAAAGTCAAGAATAGGTAGAATAGGAATGCCAAGTAAACATAGTATGTAATTTCTTTTCTATTTCTTGAGTTTGGTAACATAAGAGTGTATGCAATTGGGTGATCGTGTACATACACACAGGGGGAGTAAGATAAATTTTAAATGTTAAAATTTTGTATTAATCATATTGTACGATTTATCATTATATTATATAATCACTGTAGAAAGAATGGGCTTAATGAATAACTAAAAAATTAGTTTTTGTGAACTGATATTGTACGATTCATTATGATTTGAAAACCCTAACTATCGGATGAATTATGTAAGATTTTTAAATTTTGATTTTTGAATTAATCATAATGTACGATACAATTCATACTGTACGAACATTTAAAATCTTACTTAATTTAGCCCTAATAATTAGTCAATCAAATTGTGGTTTAATTAATGATAGCATATCATATTGTACGATATTAATCATACAAATTATTTTCTACATATGAAATTTGGGCGTCCTAAAGATTGTACAAAATGAATCCATAATTTTTGAACTAATTGTATAGTATGATGTTCATATCGTACTTGACAACTTACTTTAAATAACCTAAACAATGATAAAAATATGGTAGGACTTATTGAGATGATTTCTAATTTTCCTAATAATTATCCTGTATGAATTAAAGATAAGAGCTAATAGATCGTATTGGATGATCTTTCGATCATTTGGTACAATGTGATTAAAAAGTTGAATATTTTGTCTGAATAAATAATTATATCATACTAGTCTGGTCTAGTTTTGGATTGATCATATTATATGAACTCAAACCGTACTGTACAACTAATGATGAATAAATTTAATATTTAGGGTTTCTTGAAGCCCAATTCTTAAGCAAGTTATTGTGATTCTCTTTGCAATGATGAGACGATTGTGTGATAGTTGAATGGACTCTAAGAGGGGAGATATTAAGAAATCCAAGGTTTGGGAGGAAGGAGAATGTGAGGTTGGGCATGGGGGAGATTGATTGTGAGGGGATCACATGGTTGCTCTGGGCTAACTGCACCCTTGGTCCTCCTGTGTCCTTGGGAAGTCTTGAAGGCTCTCTTGGGAGAGAGGCTTCTAGGTCAAGTCCTCAAGGTATCCTACCTTCTTAAGGAGGGAGAAAAAGGATCTGAGGTAATCTGGCTTCTCAAGAAGGGAGAAAAAGGAGCTAAGTTTCCTTCCTTCTCTAGTTGGGAGAAAAATGAGTCAAGGTCCATTGTCATCACCGGGAGAGTGACATAGCATTCGCCACTCCACCGTATCAAGTTTGTTCAAAGTTAAATTATAAGAGCTTCTTTATTGCAAATTAGTAATTAAGATTGAAATTGTGATTTTTGATGATAACAAAATATTATTGTTATGATTTTATTATTTTTCTCCTAACATATATCAAATATTTATGTTTATTTCTATGTGTACTAATATTTAAGGGAAATCATATATTACTCTAGATTTCTAAAGACTTCAAGAAAATCATCACAGATGGTGCCAAAGCTCTTGATAATATTACAAGATGGCGTATTGGAGATGGTAGATCTGTTAATGTGTTAAAAGATATTTGGATTCTTGATAAAAGTATCATGAAGTGGCCCACCTTTGTTTCTATTTTGCTGGATCCTGACCTGTTAGTAGATAAATTGATTACTAACGGAACTTGGAATTTGGATATTTTGAGAAATAATTTTGGTGAAGAGTTGGTCCAACTGATTTACAGAACTGATATTCATTCTTTTGAACAAGGGGATTATGTGGAATTGATTAATCAAATGTCAGGTAAGACAATTTCTTATCTGGCTTATAATGCTTTGTCTTGTAATGATTCTTCCGAGATGTATTGGGGATGGATTAAAAAGCTCAGATTGAATTCTCGAGTTGAGAATTTCTGGTGGAGGATTTATCATAAGGTGATTCCTACCTTAAATTTTCTTCTCCATAAAAGATGGATAGATTCTGATTTTTATCTGAGAGGTTGCTTAAAGTCTAAAAATTATGAGCATGTTGTGGTGGGCTACTTAAAACTAAATCAGATTATTCAAATTTTTAATAATTGGGTATTTCATTTTCTGGTTTTTGATAATTTTGTTGATTGCTGTAACTAGCTTAATCAATGTGCTTCTAAGATAATTGTATTAGGAAATATGTATTGCACGATGGTATTCTTATCCTGGAAATCTAGAAGTAAAGGTGTTTATGGAGATGGGGAAGACAGTAACATGTTTATTTCTTCTAACACTATTACATTGTCTTCTATTTCAACAAATTCTGCTCTTATTAAACAATTATAAGGAATCTGGGATGTCAATCAGTCGGCTGGACTGTTAAAACACTCTTGGCATCCTCCACCACCTGACTGGATTAAAGTGAATGTAGATGTATGTTGGTTATCTTCATATAAGGCTTCCATTGGAGGAATTTTCAGGGATCATAAAGGAAGATTTCTTTGTGCTTTTGGATTCAACGAGATCCATTGGGATGTAAATCAGCTAGATCTGCTTGCTGTTAATTCCTCAACCGATACTTACAAAAGTGGATGTTTGAGTACAAAGGTCTTATTGTTGAAGGAGATAATGCAAATGTTATCAAACATCTTCAAAAGGGTTACAATCTTTGGGGAACAGTGGATGACCCCAATGAGGTACCTTATAGTTTACAAGATTTTAGTTTTCTTATGTTTAATTGGGTTGATAGAGGTTGTAATAAGTTAGCCAACTTGTGTGCTAACATTGCTTTGAATCATGATTTTATTTCGGATGATATTGCTATGTGTAGTATCCCTCCTTATTTTTTGAAAGTTCTAAAGGAGGAATACAATGACACTGGTAGATTGTAATTAGCTTTCTTTTAATAAAATTGCTTTTGCATTTCCTCAAAAAAAAAAGAAGACTTCAAGAAAAGTTAAAATATGATTTCATGTAAAAGTGTCTATATATCTTTTTTTTTTTTTTTTGAGTATGAGCAAATGTAATTATAATTGGGTAACCATACATAAACACAGGGGGAGAGTGATAAAATTAAAAAAAAAAACAAATCATATTATACGATTTTGACTTAGTTTTTCTTTTGAATCTGGTTACTCAAACCTTGGCTTGATTTCTTAATTGATCGTACTATACGATATACAGTCATACATACGACTGATAGTGTAAAAAATCAAGTTCATATTAGAGTATTCCATACAACTTGTTCATTTTTGAATTGTTCTTGTAGTACGATATTAATTCATACAGTAGATTGATAATGTACAAATTTGGCTTGTACCAAATTGTACCAAATAACAGACAGTTATTTTGTATTGTTCGTATTGTATGATCTGAAGTCGTATAAATGACTGGCAGTGTATAAAGTTTGTTTCGCACAATATCATACCGAATGATGGACATTAATTTTGAATTGTTCTTCTTGTATGATATCAAGTCGTATAGACGACTGACAGTGCAAAAAATCAGGTTTGTACATGATCATACTATATAAACTTGTTCATTTTTGAACTATTTTTACATTATAATTTTATGTCGTACAGAAGACCCACAATGTATGAAACTAAGTTCATCCCAATCCATACAAAATGAAGCCATAATTTTTGAACTGATTGTACAGTATGATACAACACGAACCATGGATGGTTCTCTTGAAAATTTTAATTTTTGATGTGTTTTCTATAAATAGAGTCCTAAAACTTTCATTATGGCATTTTCTTTGAATTTTCTCTTGAGAGTGACTATTAGGAGTGTGTTTTGAGAGAGATTTTGAGATTGGAGTGTGAGAGATCTAGTGAAAGGGAATTATAAGAGATTCACAAGGTTGCCCAAAGTGAGGATCTCTTTGTTCTTCTTCTAATTTCTTTAAAACTTCTTTAGAGTCTCTTGAAACAATATCTTCAAGGAAGGATCATGGTTCTCTTCCTTCACCAGGAGGGTGAAATAGACGTGACGGTTCTCTTCCTTCACCAGGAGGGTGAAAAAGGATGGTTGCTTCTCTTCCTTCACTGGGAGGGTGAAAAAGGATACTTGGTTCTCTACCTTTACCAGGTGGGTGAAAAAGGATGTGTAGGTACTATTCCTTCACCAGATGGGTTAAAAAGGATGAGAAGGTACACTACCACAACTTGGTGAGGTTGAAAGGCGATGGTTCTCTACCGTACCTGGCTTATGGAAGAGAGTTTTTAAGGTCTTCTCCACCTTATTGTGGGAGCAAAAGGAGAGTTACTCATTACCTAGAGAAGGAGTCTCGAGGGAGTGAATGTAGGTCTAATTGGACCGAACCACTATAAAATTTAGTATTCTTTTATTACCTTTTATTTTTCTTACATTTTATTTCACTACTCTTTATATTTGTGGTTCAAATATTTTCCATGGAAGTCATTTCTATAAACAACTGCATAATTCAAGATTAGTGTTTTTAATCTTCTAAAAAGATTTTAAATATTTTGAAAATCCAAATTTTTTAAATAAACAATCACCCCCCTCTTTGTTAGCCTTGGGACAGTTTTATAAGGTCTAACAACCTACACAAACTTTCAAGTGGTATCAGAGCCAATTTTAAAAAATTAAGGTTTACACTACTTTTTAAAAAACAATCATGTCTATTTTTTGGAAACTGAAATACTACTAAAGGATATTCAATCACTAACCACCTTTATTTGACAACATTCTTTTTTATTTCTAGAAAACTCGTGTGTCTACTTTTCTGAAATCACTTGACTATCAAATGTAGATGTTAGTACATAAAGGATATACTAAACCTGCTAGAATAGTAGATGACATTATAATTGAAGCAACATTTACTGAATGGACTGTAGAAGAAATAGACTTATCATAGTTAAATGTAAAATGTTTAAACAGTGTTTTCTGTTCCTTAAAATTTAAGGATTTATATGTTTCTCAACTTTTAAAATCAGAAATGAACTTGTGTGCATACTTTACATAACTTATGAAGGAACAAATGAGATAAAAAAAACTAAGTTGAACATTTTATTACATAATTATGAATATTTTAATATTAAACCAAATGAATCAATTTCATATATGTATATAAGGTTTACATAGATTGTTATCTCATTGCATGCTTTAGGTAGAGAGCTTACAAATTTAGGAAAAGTAAATAAAACTTTACGTTATTTGCATACTACCTATGATGTAATGATAACTGCCATTACTTAGTCTAATGACATAAATGTATATTCTATTGATAATATGCTTGGATCACTTATTACTTATGAGAAAGGAATGAATCAGAGATAGATTGATGCAGGAGACAAAAGGAAGGAGACAAATATAGCTTTGAAGATTGATGATTTAGAAAGTGATCAATTAATGCCAGAAGATGATGAATATATTACTCTTATGACTAAGCATTTCAAAAGTTTCCTTAAGAGAAAGCAACGATGACTTCAGCATTGGAAAAAAGGTAAGTTTGTTAAAAATCTAAGGATTTCTAATAAATTCATTTGTTATGAATGTAGAAAGCTTGAACATATAAAGAAAAATTGCCTAAATCTCAAAGCTAATCATAAAAAGTAGAAAGTTGAGGAGAAATTTCACGTCAAAAAGGTAAGAAGAGAACGCAAAGATCTTTCTGGGCTGACTCAGCTTCAGTCTCTTTAGAAATAGAAGTGGAAGAGGAGGTTACAAACTTTTGCTTAATAGCAGATAAGCTTGATCATTCAGATGAAAAAGAGATTTGTTTTTTTTTTTTTTTTTTTTTGGGAGGGGGGGGACCCATAGAGGGGACTACACGTTAATTAAAAGAAAGGGTTGAAAGGTCCTTAAGTGGGACCTTCAGCTCACTAATGCTCAGAATAGCTACAACAAAAAACTAAATAAATCCTACGAGCTGATGGTCCCCACTACTAAGAAATTCAAAATGACCTAGTAATAATTTAGGGTTTCTAGAAGGTAACACCCAAAAAAGGAAGCAAAATAAATTGGAGATCAATGATCTAATCCTACAAAAAATTAGAATAGCATCCACAAAATCCTTATTCCACTGAACCTACATAATAAGATAACTACAAACGACAATCCATAATATCAACATAAAAAAGAACACATGAATATTGCAATTAGATAACATATGAAACCAATTCAACCCAATTAAAAAGGATCAAGATGATCTTAACATAAACTATGAAGTTGTCCTTTTTACTCCCTTTTAAAGTAACCACATTAGGCAAAATGAAATAATAACAGCTACAACAGTTTTGATAGTGTTCGGGCAATCTATGCACAGAGATAATCACATTCCAAGCATTGAACATATAGACAATCAAAATGCAAAGGACAAACTATCTAAGCAACCACTTAAGAAATCAATGCTGCCACGTCCAACAGACCTTCCAAATGTAAACCCAGCCCAGATAAGAATCCTAGGACAAAGGCATATCTCTAGAAAAAATGAAGTCACTGTAGTTTATCCACCTAGTTAAAAATGAGGTATCCAACTGAAAGCTCCAACGAGACAAAATAGTAAAAATAAGTAAGAAATGGTCCAGATTAATAACCAAAATAATAACCATAATACCAAAAACCCTCCAAGCATATTTAAGATAAGTTTTAATCAGCTGAAAATTAAAATGATCCTACTTTGAGTGAACCACAGCAGTTCTCATAAAAGCCTACTTAGAACTGAAAAACCAAAAACTGATAAAGCAATAGCAACAAAAACTAAAGAGCACTTATCTACTTCTGACATACGGTAAACCCAAATGATACAACTACGATATGCCAACAATATTGATAGGAATATTAGATCCCATAAACTCCCTAAAATTCAGCAAATTGTAACCAAAATTAGCTAAAAAATTAGTAGCCGAATTGGCTTCTCTATAGATGTGAGTGATAGAAAAATTGATACCTGCAAGGAATTGTTTAATAGCTCTTATGGTATAAAAATAACAGTATTTAACATTAACTTTTCTAATAATGTAATGCAAGACCACCATAGCATCCACATAAATCCAAATATTAATGATCTCTAAGGAGGAACATAATTGCACGCCATAACTTAAAGCATGAAGCTCCGTGAATATGGCATTACTAAAAATCGACAGGCCAGCAAAAGCAACAAGAACCTGGCCATTATGATCACGAATCAGCCCACCATAGCTAGCTTTGTCCAATTTAAAAGGCCTATCCACATTAAGTTTGAAGAAACCTTTAGGAGGCAGAATCCATTAAACAATAGTATCTTTACAAGAATTAGTAGTATACATAAAATTGATACCAAAAATCTTAGCAAGAGAATGGAAATCTTTTTTATCTATTTTGCTAAATATAATTATTAAATCATATCTTTAACCTTGATGATAATGATATTAGCATTCATATGTATGTTCTCATGCTTCAACTAATTCCTACTCTTCCACAAAAACCAACAAATAATAACAGGTAAAATGTTACAGATATGGTTCTTCAGATAAATAACCCAATCTTTAAAAATATTTTTAATATTGTTATAACCTTTACAGATAAGGGTATTAAAGCCATTTTCAAAATAAATCCAAACTTTCAGAGCAATAGACCCATTAGCTAAAACATGATTTAAAGTTTCCATGTGATAACATCACTGCATTTAGAAATAATACAAAAACCCTTCTTGCTAAGAATAGTATCAAATTGTATGTAATTATTGAAAATTCTCCAAATAAGAATAGAAAAAGAGATGGGAATACCTATCTGCCAAATAGTAGACAACATATCATTTTTAGGTTTAGCATCCCTAATAGCATGCCAAACATCATTGGATTTGTTAAATAGACTACATTCCTCTTATCAAGTTGGAGGGGGATATTTAAAATAAGAGAAATGATAAAATTGGGTCCCTGCTCCATAAGGCAATCCACATTCCAACAGCCATTATGAATAAAATCTGAAAATTTAGAAGTACTAATAGAGTGAGTATTAAGTAAATTATGAATGGAAGCAGAAGCTAACCAATTGTCTTGCCAAAGAAAAATATCACCTACACCCAAACCCCATTGAATGAAGCTTTTAGCATCCCAATTGATGGAACACATTCTCTTCCAATTAAAAGAATTTCCCTTTTTGAAATAGTAGCTAAGAGGATGCTTACCCATGCAATATTTTAAATTCATAAACTTTGCCCATAAGCTAATATTGGATCTAAAATTGAACCACATCTTATAACAAAAAGCAAGAGCCATGTCACTCAAGTTTTTAAGACCAAGCTTACCTTCATCTTGGATACCATAACAATAATCCCAAAAAGCCCAAATAATAGCATACTTACCCTCTTTACTGCACCAAAGAAACTTGTTGAAAATTCTTTCCATCCTACTACAAACATTCATAGTAGGATATAAAGTATGAAAAAGATAGATAGAAATAGAACTCAAAACACTTTTGATAAGTGTAAGTCTACCACTAAAAGAAAGAAAATTAAAAGCCCAAGTAGTCAATTTTTTCTGAATATTAAAGAAAATGTCCCCAAATAAATGAGACCTCTTCTTACCTTTGACAAGTGGATTCCCTAAGTATTTAAGGGGAAGATGCTTGTGCATGAAACCATAGCCACATTGGATAGCATTGATTATTTGGTGAGAAATAGACTTTGTTGTAATAAAATAGCTTTTATTATGCTTAACGAATAACCAACTAGCATTTTGAAATAGGCCAAGAAATTTAAACATAATCTTAAGCATTTTTCGAGAGCCGTTAGTAAAAATGATAACATAATCATCAAAACTTAAATGGGAAATAAGGAAACCACCTCTAAATAAATCATTTAAGCCTCTAGAAAAAAATTTCATAACAAAAATAAATAAAGCCAGAGAAAGAGGATCTCCTTTCTTGAGACCATGAGAAAAACCAAAGAAACCTTGACTTTTCCCATTGATAATGATAGAAAAATAACAATGCTCAATATTATTTTTAATGAGTTTAAGAAACTCATTATTGAACCCAAATTTTTTAAGCATCATGTAAAGGAAAGTTCGGCTAAAATTATCATATGCTTTGGTTATGTCAAATTTGAAAATAGCAATACCTCCACAAATTTTAGCTTCCAAATCATGAACTAATTCTTGGGCAAGCATAACATTATAAAAAATGGAACAGCCTCTAACAAAACCCATTTGCTCTAAAGAAATAATATTATGAAGAAGTAAAGCTAATATGCTCATAATCAGTTAGGCAATAAGCATGTTTAAGTAAGAGAAAAGGCTAATCGGATGAAATTCACTCCAAAAATTAGTAACATCATTTTTAGGAATAAGAATAATAGAAGTAGCAGCAAAAAATTTTGGATAAGTAGAACCCTTGAAAAAATCAATAACAACATTCACTAAATCCTCTTTAATAATATGCCTGGACTTTTGAAAAAAATTAGTAGTTAACCCTTCTGGACCAGCCACAGAGTCAGTGTTCATCTCTTTAATGGTAAGCCAAATATCATCCTCATAAGGAATTTTAGTTAAAATTTGGTTTTCCTCCACAATAACAATATAATTAATAAAAGAACAGTCTAAATCCAGATTCAGAGAGAAGTTTTTATTAAATAAATTTTTAAAGCAATTAATACCTGAATCATTAATTAAAATAGGATCTTCAAAAGAAAGGCTAGTGGGAGTAGAGATTTTATGAATATGACTAGTGACTTTCTTATGGTTAGTAATACTGTGAAAGAACTTGGTATTTCTATCCTCCTCAACAAGAAATTTAGAAGAAGCTTTTTTTTTCGAGTAAGCTTCTTCCTGATCCTAAAGCTTAAATAAGAAGTCATTGGCCGTCATCAAGTAAGAGATATTCTCACTAGAAGGATCATTCATTTACTTGTTGTCAGCCTCACTAACATGACTTTCAGCCTCCAAAATATTGGAGAATAACATTTTGAAAATATTTTTGTTCCACCAATTAAGTTTAAATTTGATCCTCTTAAGCTTAAGCCACAATCTAGTCATGTCAACAATGATATAGAAAGGATCCAATGGAGCATGCCAATTCTCCTTCACAATATCAAAAAAGGTATCATGGAGAATCCACATGTTTTGAAATCTAAAAGGAGAAGGAATACTCTTATAATTCAAATAATGGTTAATACCATGGTGGAATGATCCGATAAAGTCCTAAAAAAATGTTCAATGTGAGTATTATGAAATTTAGAAATCGTAAAATTATGAAGAAGAATGCAGTCAAGCCGTTGCCACATTGTACCTTTACTCCATGTAAAAGCATTCCCTGTAAAACCATTGTCATGTAAATTCGAAGATAAAATCATTTCATTAAATTCTTCCATAGCTTTGAGGTTAGGAGCATTACCACCAATCCTCTCAGAGGCATTAGAAATAGTGTTATAGTAATCACCCACTAACCAAGGCTCCACAACACTGGAGGCAAGATCAGCAATTTAACTCCAAAAAATTCTCTTTTCAACCTTGGAATAAGAGGCATAAACAAAGGACAAACTAAAGAAAATTGATGTTAGTGTGCACAATTTGAGGATAGTCATCCAGAATGGTCAAATTAACCCACCGTTTCCAAAAAATCCAAATCTTGTTGGAACAGTTACTAAAGTAAAAATCAAAACCCAAATAAAACTTAATAGAATCCAACATAGAAGAAGAGATCAAAGGTTCAAGTAAAACAAAAACATTAACATTATAAATCCTACATAAATCCTTAATTCTATCCCTAGAAGGAAAATTCCCCACACCTTTAATATTCTAAATAATGGCTTTAATCATTGGAGAAGGGTGTAATAGAAGCATAAGTAACCCTAGATTCCTGACCATCCTTGGGTTTAAATTTTTACTCTTCTTCTTACCAACTTTGGTTAAATCGCCCTCTTCATTATTGGCAATCTAGTTTTGATTAGGGGATAGCAATGAAAAATCCAAATTACTCTCAGACTTTCCTAATTTTTAAGCAACCTTTGTCGACAAAATTTCTCCTTCTTCCAGTATATTATCCTCAATACATGTTTCCTTCTCAATTTGCTTCCCATAAATATGTGGTAGGGAACTTTGTTTTTGGATCGCATCAATGCCATTTTCTTCTAGTTCCAAACAAACATCCTTTTCAATAGATTGTGCCCCAATTTCCAAAATATTTTTATAGTGCCATCCAACTTATTAGATTCCTTCAAAATAGAAGGAGCCACCTCTAGAACTTCTTCATTTCCTTTCTTTAAGTTAGGGTGAACCACGAAACATTGATTGATTGAAAGATCGTATACTTTACAATGCAAAAAAAAATTTGGAATATTTTCAAAATCCACCTTTTGTATATAGCAAAAATTCATCGACCCAAGCCACACCTCTTTAGGATAGTTTTTGGTGATATCCAATTCAATAAGAACCTTAGCTACTGATGGTTGAGACCTAGTAGCAGTAGCTTGATCAGTTTGAAGAGGTCTACCAAAAATGGATCCTAAAACATGCAACACATGCGAGTTGAAGAAATGCAACCTCAAATTAGGAAAAAAAAAATCCAAATGTGTACTATAGGGGACTCCTCTTTTATCACAAAAATAGGGGGTTAAATTTTAACTTTTTTAATTAGGTTGAATTCTAGAATTTTGACATTTTTCCTAAATATTAATTCGACACTAAGTGTTGGATTTGAATTTTTCTAGATTAAGTTATAAATTATTTAAGTTTTGATGAGTTTTTAAACTACAATTGATCAAAAAGTTGACTTTTCGACTTTGACTTATTCCTGGAGTTTTAACATTTTTAATAAACACTAGACCAAGACCCTTATGGAGTCTCAAGCCAATGGGTTAGGTTAATTTGAAATTTTTTGGAATTAATTATGAATTTTAAAAATTTGAGTAATTACTTGAATTATTAAATTGGTTAATTAAGAAGGTTTTAATGGTTTTCCTTCAAACTCATTCCAAACTTGATGAAATCACTACTAATGGTCAGGGGGACCATGGGAGTGTTTTCAAGTGTTTGAGATTTAATTAGAACTTTATTTATTTTTAATATTTAATTTAAATAAATATTAATTTTTACTAAAAAATTATATTATGGTCAAATTAAAGATTTTTAAAATTTATTTTTTTGAACTAATCATATTGTATGATATAATTAATACTGTACAAACATTTGAAATCTTACTTAAATTAACCCTAATAATTAGTCAATCAAATAATAGTTTAATTAATGATAGTTGATCGTACTATACAATATTTATCATATTAAATGATTTCTATACATTAAATTTTGGCATGCCAAAGATTGTACAAAACGAAAATGATTTTTTAACTAATTGTATTTTATGATATTTATATCATACTTGATGACTTACTTGAAATAAACTAACAGTACTGTACAATCATAACAGTACAGGATAACTTATAGAGATGAATTTTAATTGTATCGGTAATCATCCTATTTAAATTAAAGATAAGAGCTAATAGATTGTACTAGATGATCTTTGGATTATTTGGTTTGATGTGTTTAAAAAGTTTAATAGTTTGTTTGAGTAACTATTTACATCGCACTAGAAAAGTTTAGTTTTAAAATAATCATACTCTATAAACTCAAACTGTATTGTATAATTAATGATAACTAACTTTAATTTTTAGGGTCTATTGAAGCCTAATACTTAAGAAAGTTATCATGATTCTCTTTACAATGAAGAGAGGATTGTGTGACAAATGAAGGGACTTTGAGAGGGGAGAATTTAAGAAATCAAGGATTTGAGAGGAAGGAGAAAGTGAGGTTGAGTATGAGGGAGAATGAGTGTGAGGGGATCGAATAGTTTCTCTAGGCTAACTACACCCTTAATCCTCTTATGGCCTTGGGAAGTATTGAAGGCTCTCTTTGGAGAGAGGCTTCTAGGTCAAATCCTCAAGATACTGTGCCTTCTTTAGGAGGGAGAAAAAAGAGCCGAGGTACTCTGCCTTCTCTAGGAAAGAGAAAAAGGAGCTGAGGTTCTCTGCCTTCTCTAAGTGTGATAAAAAAGATTCAAGGTTTTTGTCATCACCGGGAGAGTGATATAGCTTTAACCACTCCACCGCATCAAGTTTATTTAAAGTGAATCTGTAAGGGCTTCTCTATTGCAAATCAGTAATTAAGATTGAGATTATAATTTTTTATGATAAAAAAATATTATTATTATGATCTTATTATTATTCTCCTAACATATAATAGATATTTATGGTTTTTTCTATGAGTACTAACATTTCAAGAAAATCATATATTACTCTAGATTATTGAAGACTTTAAGATAAGGTAGAATATGATTTCATGCAAAAGAGTCTATATATCTTTGTTTTTATTTCTTAAGTCTGAGCAAGTGTAATTATAAATGGGTAACCATGCACACAAACTAGGGGAAAGTGATAAAATTTTTAAAAAAACAAATTATATTATATGTTATATAATCGTATAGTATGATTTGACTTAGTTTTTCTCCATAATCTTGTTACTCAAACCATGGCTTAATTTTCTTAACTGATCGTATTGTACAATATACAGCCGTATATATGACTAGCAATATACCAAATCAAGTTCATATCAGATCGTACCATACAAAGTTGTTCATTTTTTTACAGTTTGTATAGTATGATATCATCTCATATAGATGACTAATATTGTATGAATTTTGGTTCGTACTAGATCGTACCAAATGACATACAGTTATTTTGAATAGTTTGTAATGTATGATGTCAAGTTATACAGATAACTAATAATGTACAAAATTTGATTTGTATTAGATCATACCAAATAATGGGTAGTTATTTTGAACTGTTCGTACTATATAATATCAAGTTATACAAATGACTAATAGTCTAAAAATTAGGTCCGTACCTAATCAAACCATACGAACTTGTTCATTTTTGAACTATTCATACTATACTACATCAAGTCATACATATGACGTACAGTGTAAGAAACTAAGTTTATCCCAGTTCATACCAAACAAAGTCATGATTTTTAAACTATTCATACCAGAAGATCTTTTATCGCATAGTACGAACTGTGGACTTCACTTAAAATTTGTAGTTTTGGATAGTTTTTTTTATATTTTTTCTATAAATAGAGTCCTAAAATTGTCATTCATGTCCATTTCATATAATTTCTCTTCAGAGTTACTATTAGGAGTGTGTTTGAGAGGGATTTTGAGATTGGAGAGTGATAGGCCTAGTGAAAGGGAATTGTGGGATATTCACAATGTTGCCCAAAGTATGGATCTCCTTATCCTTCTTCTAGTTTCTTCCCAACTTTTTTGGAATCACTTGAGAGAAGATCTTTAAGATGGGATCAAGGTTCTCTTCCATTAATAAGAGGTTAAAAAAGATATGATAGTTCTCTGACTTCACTAGGAGGGTAAAAAAGAATATTGGGTTCTCTAGGTTCACCAGGAGGGTGAAAAAGGATGTTTTATTCTCTACCTTCACCAGTTGGGTGAAAAAGATGTGTAAGTACTCTACCTTCACCAAGTGGGTTAAAAATGATAAGGAGGTACACTGCCATCTTTTGGATGGTGTAAAAGGCGATGGTTCTCTATCACACCTGGTTAGTGGAAGAGAGTTTGTAAGGGCTTCTCTGCCTTATTATGGAAGCAAAATAAGAGACACTATTGTTTACTACAATTCCTGGAGGAGTCTCCAAAGAGTGGATGCAGGTCTAATTGGATAAAACCACTATAAAATTTAGTATTCTTCAGTTACCTTTTTTTCCTGCATTTTATTTCACTACTCTTTATACTTGGTGTATGCTTTTTGCTGATGATATTCTCCTTGTTGATAAGACTAGAGAGGGAGTTGAAGGTAAACTTGAATTATGGAGGTCAACCTTAGAGTCTAAAGGTTTTCGCTTGAGTAGATCTAAAACGGAATATATAGAGTGTAATTTTAGTAGTAATAGACCCAGTGAGGGGATTGTGACTTTGGGCGATCAAGTCATTAATAAGAGTACACGTTTTAGGTATCTTGGATCTATTGTTCAGAGTGATGGTGAAATAGATGGGGATATTATCAGCAGAATTCAAGTTGGATGGTTAAAGTAGAGGAATGCATCGGGCTTGTTGTGTGATAGAAATGTACCCCTCAAACTTAAGGGAAAATTCTATAAGATGGTAGTGAGGCCTGCAATGCTTTATGGTGCCGAATGTTGGCCATTAAAAGAGAAACATATTACTAAGTTAAGTGTGGCAGAGATGAGGATGTTCAGGTGGATGAGTGGCTTCCTCCCCTCCCCCTTTTTAGCCTTGAGATAATTCTATAAGGTCTAACAACCTACACAAACTTCCAAGTGGTAGCATAGCCAATTTCAAAAATTAAGGTGTAGACTACTTTTGAAAAATAATCATTGCTAATTCTAAAAACTAAAAAACTACTAAAGGATATTTGATCACTAGATAACCTTTATTTGAAAACATTCCTTTTGATTTCATGAAAACTCATATGTCTTCTTTTCTGCAATCACTTAATTATATCATGTGAATGCTAGTACATGAAGGTTATACTAAACATGTTATAATAGTAGGCATTAAAATTGAAACACTATTTACTGAGTGGGCTATAGAAGAAAGGGTCTTAGTACATTTAAATGCAAAATATTTAAATAATTTTTTTTGTGCCTTGAAATAAGATTATTATATGTGTGTTTCAACTTGTAAAATAAAAAAAGAAAATTAGGATAGACTTTGCATAACTTATGAAGGGACAAATAAGGTAAAACAAGCTAGGTTGAATATTTTATTATATGATTATGAACTTTTTTGCATTAAACCAAATGAGTCAATTTCTGATATGTATACAAGGTTTATCCAGATTGTTTCCTCATCGCATGCTTTAGGTATGAAAGTTTTTTAGGGATGTTAAGCCCTTATGAACTAACCTAAGGCTAACCAAGAGGAGGGGTGAATTGGTATTTTAAAAAATTTATCAATAAAAATACAAACTCAAACCAAACCAAAATTCACCACAAAGAAAATCAAAGTGCAAAAATTAAATGCGAAAATAATAAAGAAAAGAATAAACCATATTTATAGTGGTTCGGTCAAACCTTGACCAACATCCACTCCTCGGAGGCACCCTCTGCGTATTGCACTAAACTCAGTGTCTCTCCTTTAGCCCCCACAGCTAGGCGAAGAAGCCCTTACAAAATCACTTCCACCTTTCCCGGTGCGATGAAGTAGTAGGGTCCTTTGACACCAAAGAGATCTTCTTCTTCCCAAAACATTCATTAACACGAACCTTGAATCTGATGGTACTAAGGCATAAGCTTATCGGATCAACCGTGTGAAACCCCCTTCACACTCCCTTGAAACCCCCTCCATTGATCTTCTCCCTCTCTCAAACTCCACCCTTTCCTCTCTCCCCTCAAGCTCTCTTTTCATGTTTTCTCAAGAAGAAATGAAGCATCAATGGATGACAAAGGTACTTTCAAACTCTTTGAAAAAGTTTAAATAGAAGAGATCCAAAAAGGCTCTTAAATGCACCAAATTGACATTATATAGGATGATCGAAGGATCATCCCGTACGATGCGCTTAAAAGAGCGCTTTTGAAAACCCTAAAAACTCAATTTTGGTGCCAAATATCATCCATAATGATCGCAGTATCGTCCCGTATGATGCACTCAAAAAGAGGGCTTTAGAATATCCTAAAAACTAAATTCCGATGGCAAAAATTATCCTGGACGATCATAGGATCGTCCAATATTATGTGCAGAATTTGACCCTGATAGTTTCGGATGATATTAGGATAGTCCAGGACAATCAGTACAAAATTGTATATATTATCCAGGATGATATTATTGATCGTCTAGGATGATTAGAAGAAAAATTATGGTCTTACAGCTTGGATGATTTAGGAAAATCAAGTATGTCAGTAGACATCATCTTGTACGATATATAGATCATCCAGGATAATCACATTGAAAATTTTAACCATAATTAATCCCCTAATCAAAGGATCAATTTTGGCATGATTTGTATTGATCGTCCGGGATGACTAGAACAAAAAAAAATCTTAAAATCTTACCTACATTAGCATTGGAGGCTGTTTTCCAAGATCATAAAGGATTATCCTAGACGATCCAAAATCGTCCAATATTATGTGCAGAAGCTTACCAGAGCAACCGTGTGAAACCCCCTCCACACTCCCTTTAAACCCCCTCCAAGGATCTTCTCCCTCTCTTAAACTCCACCCTTTCCTCTCTCCCTTTCAAGCTCTCTTTTCAAGTTTTCTCCAGAAGAAACAAAGTCTCAATGGCTGCAAAAGACACTATCAAACTCTTTGATAAACCTTAAATAGAAGAGCTCCAAAAAGCTCTTAAATGCACCAAACTGACATTATCATCTAGGATAATTGAAGGATCATCCCGTACGATGCGCTTAAAAAGAGCGCTTCCAAAAATCCTAAAAACTTAATTTCAATGCCAATTATCATCTAGGACGATTGCATTATTGTCCTGTATTATGCGCTTAAAAAGAGGGCATCAAAAAATCCTAAAAACTTAATTTCGGTGCCAAAAATTGTCTTGGACAATCGTAGGATCATCAAGTACGATGTGCAGAATTTGAACTGATAGACCCGGACGATATTAGGATAGTCCAAGATGATCATTACAAAATTATATAGATCATCCAAGATAATATTGTGGATCATCTGGGATGATTAGAAGAAAAATTATGGTTTTTCGGCTTGGACGATTTAGGAAAATTAAGTATGTTAGTAAACATCGTCCTGTATGATATATAGATCATCCAAAATGATCGGATTCAAAAATTTAAACATAATTAATCCCCTAATCACAGGATCAATTTAGGCAAGATTTGTATTGATCGTCCAGGATGATTAGAACAAAAAATAAATCTTAAAATCTTGCCTAAATTAGTATTGGCGGTTGTTTTCCAAGATCATAAAGGATCATCCTGGATGATCCAAAAGCATCCATTACGATTAGTTCAAAATTTATTCTTCTATATTTGACTAGTTCTCACTCCCTTGAGTGTGTATGTGCATGGTCACCAAGCAAGCATACTCCCTTAAAAAGACTTGACTCAAGAAATTAAAAATACATCAATGAATATTATAAATAAAACATGTTCTACCAAAACTTGAGTCTTGAATGGTGCATCGTAATCCTAAAAAGTTAGTATACACATAAATAAATATATATTTAAAATACAAGTAGACAACAGAAAGTTAGCCATAAAAAACATAAACTCATAAGCTTGAGTTGCAACAAGGTAGAGAGCTTATAAATTAAAAAAAAGTAAATTAAATTTTATATTATTTGCATATTGCCTATGACTCAATGATAACTATCATTACTGAGTCTAAGGATATAAATGTGTATTTTATTGACAATATTCTTTGATCACTTATTACTTATGAGCAATGAGTGAATCAAAGTTAGATTGATGCAGGTGATAAAAGAAAGGACAAAAATATAGCTCTGAAGATTGATGATTTAGAAAGTGATCAATCAATGCTAGAAGATGATAAATATATTACTCTAATGACTAAGCATTTCAAAAGTTTCCTTCAGAGAAAGCAATGATGATATCAACATTGGAATAAAGGTAAGTTTGTTAAAAATCCAATGATTTCTAATAAAGTCATTTATTTTGAATGCAGAAGGTTTGAACTTATAAAGATGGATTGTCCAAATCTCAAAGCTAATCCTTTCAAGGAGAAAGTTGAGGAGAAAACTCATGTTAGAAAAGGTAAGAAGAGAATGCAAAGAGATTTCTAGGATGACTCAAATTCAGACTCTTCGGAAATAGAAGTGGAAGAGTAGTTTACAAAGTTCTACTTAATGGTAGATAAGCTTGATCATTCAGATCAAGAGGAGGTAAGTGCCTTTCCTATGATGAATTATTTGATATTGCTTAGAAAATCCATAATGTATAAGGAAACTCAAAAAAATACATGCAAAACATAACATTGAGTATTAGAATTTACAAAAGGAGCATAAAAATTCGAGGAAAGATCATGCAAATATAGATAGCAATCACATGACTTTGGTAGATGAATTATTTAAAATAAGGAGTGTGATTTATTGAAAACATCTTATAATGAACATGAAAAAAAATTAAGGTGTTTATGGCTAAATCAAATCAAAGAGAACATGAGTTGAAAGTTGAAAATTCACTTTTAGAAAGTGCAAACTCATATCTTAAAGTAAAATTGAAAGCTTTTAAGGAAAATAAGACACCTCCCACACTTGAACAATTTTATAATCCTGATCAAAAGTGTATAATTTAAAAATCTAGGAAGAGATATTTTAACTTACATAATTTGGTAAATCCTTTTCATGATGTTAAATATTTTTTCTTATGGAATGATGGGGCACATTTCCCACACATTTATTATTTATAATAGAACAAATTTAGTGTGGAGACCTAAAATGCATCAATCAAAGCATATAAAACATATATCTAGATTATCAATGTCAAGAGGTGAACCTAAATTTATTTGGATTCACAAGTCTAATGTTTGATAATTTTTTAGAAATGCTCTCATCAAAGTTTTCGTGAGAGCATTTGGTACCTGAATAGTGTATGTTCAAAATATATGATTGGAGATGCAAATCAATTTATAATACTGGAGGCCAAGACAGGAGGCAAAGTGACATTTAGAGATAACACCACTAAGAGAGTGATAGGAATATATATGAATGACAATACAAATAATTTTATGATTGAAAATGTTTTATTGGTAGAAGGCTTGAAACATAACGTGCTAAGTATTAGTCAGTTTTTTGATAAGGGTATTAATATAATTTTTTTACCTATAAGCTGCATTATAAGTCAAAATGGAGTTAATGTGTTGCATGGAGATAAGGTAAATAATATTTACATTCTTGATGTAAATTGCGCTAAATCTTATAATAATTTTATCTAAAAACTGTTACTGATGAATCATGATTATAGCATAGAAGACTTTGTCATGTAAGCATAAAAAATCTTATGAAGATTATCCAAAAGAAATTGGTAAGAGGCACACCCAAATTTGACTTCACTAAGGATCACCTATGTGATGCATGTTAATTAGGGAATTAAGTCAAGTCATTATTTAATTCAATTAAGCATGTTAGAACTAGAAAACCCATAGAAGTCCTTTACATAGATCTCTTTAGATTTATTAACATTGTAAGTCTAGGAGGAAAAACTTTTGGGTATGTGATTGTTGATGATTATTCAAGGTTCACTTAGATTATATTCCTATCTTATAAGAGTGAATCATTTAAAGAGTTTAATTTTTTTTTTACTTGAATTGAGAGGAAGCTAGGTTATGAAATTCTTGTAATCTAGAGTGATCACGGTGGAGAATTTGATAATACAAATTTTGAAGTTTTATATAAATATCAATGGATAGATAATAGTTTTTAAACTCCTAGGTCCCCTCAACAGAATGGGATTGTTGAAAGGAAGAATAAAACTTTGGTAGAAGCCACTATAGAAATATTACTGAATATTTTCTTACTAAATACTTTTGGGCTGAAGCGGTTAATATAGCATGTTATGTTCTGAATAGGGTAAATATTAGATCTAAGCTGAACAAGGCACCCAATGAACTTCTTAAAGGTAAAACACCTAATCTCTCACACCTACATGTCTTTGGATGTAAAGTGTTCTTTCATAATATAGAAAAACTCTTTAAGGAAATTTTTATCCTAAATCTGATGATGGATTTTTTTTTTTGGATTTTCAAATCTTGGCAAAACCTATAGAGTTTTTAATAAATAGACTTTGGTAGTATAGGAGATCACTCATATGTTTTTTGATGAATATGATATTTATGGAGGGCCAAGGTTGGAAGAAGAATATGTTGAAGAGAATACCCAAGGAATTAAAAATGTAAATCTTGAAGAAAATGTTGAAACAGAAAATAAGTTGCCTAGAGAATGGAATATCTTAAAAGTCATCCTAAAGAACTAATTTTAGGAGACCCGAATGAAGGTGTTAGGATTGGGCATGGGCTTATCAAAGTGGAGAACCACTAAACATTTATTTCAATAATTAAACCCACTAAAATGAAACAAGAACTTTATGAAGAATTTTGGATTTTAGCTATGCAAGAAAAATTGAATCAATTTGTTAGAAATGATATTTGAGAATTGGTAGAAAGACCTAAAAATTAAAGTATTATTAGAACTAAGTAGGTTTTCAAAAATAAGATGAATTATTTAGGTGTAATGGTTAGAAACAGAGCAAGATTGGTGGCCATGGGGTACAATCAAATATAATGAATTGATTTTGAAGAGACTTTTATCCTTGTAGCCAGACTTGAAGCAATAAGGGTACTTCTAGCTTTTGATTATTTTAAAGGATTTAAATTATTTCAAATGGATATTAAAAGTGTTTTTCTTAACGGGGTGATAAAAAAGGATGTTTATGTTAACCAACCTTCAGGTTTTGAAAATTCACATTTTCCTAATCATGTGTTTAAATTAAAGAAAGCACTATATGAACTAAAATAGCCACTTAGGGCATGGTATGAAAGGTTAAGCATTTTCTTACTAGAAAAATCTTTTGTCAAAGGATGGATGGACACCACTCTCATCATAAAAATGTTGGAGATGACATTCTTATTGCTCAAATTTATGTTAATGATATCTTGTTTAAATCCAATGATAAAAATCTTTGTGATAACTTCTCAACAATATAAGCAATAAATTTGAAATGAGTTTTATGAGAGACTTGAGCTATTTTCATGGTTTTAACATAAAGTAGAGAGAGGATTTCACCTTTCTTAGTCAGTTAAAATATGTTAAGGACATCATTAAGAAATATGAAATGGATAATGCTAAACTAATAAATACTCCCATGAGTTCCTAAGGTTAGTTAGATAAGGATTCTAAAGAAAAATATGTTGATTAAAAAATTTTTTGAAGGATGATTAGATCATTACTTTATTTTATTACAAGTAGAACTAATATCATTTTTAGTGTTTGTATGTGTACTAGATTTCAAGCTGATCAAAAAGAATCTCATCGGACTGCTATTAAAATAATTCTAAGTTATCTTTTAGGAACTTAAAATTTAGGAATTATGTATCATAGCCATAGCACCTCTTTTGAAATTAATAGATATTACGATTCAATTTTTGTAAGATGTAGGGTTGATAGAAAGAGTACTTCTGAAACTTTTCAATTCATAGGAAACTCCTCAGTCTCTTGGTCTAGTAGAAAATATAATTTAGTATCTCTTTCTACTGTTAAAGCAGAATACATAGCCTTAGGAAGCTATATGGCACAAGTTCCATAGTTAAAAAAACAACTAGTGGATTTAGGTTTTTCAATTAATTCTATTCCAATTTTTGTGATAATATAAGCGTCATTTTCATCTCAAAAAATTCAATCCAACACTCTATGACCAAGCATATAGACATAAGGCATCACTTCATTAGAGACCATGTAACTGAATGAAAAAATGAGCTACATCATGTAGCAAAATAAAATTAACTTGCAAATATTTTCATAAAACCACTGGATTTTGAGAGTTTTAGCACTTTAAGAATTAGATTGGGTGTTATTGATATTCATACCTAACAATTATAATTATGTAAATTAAAATAGTAGTGTGTTTTTTGTGTGTTAATGATTGTGTTTAGTTCTTCATTTTTGTGGTTTGTCTTGGTTATTTTTTCTCCATTTTATTTTTTATTTTGTGTTAAATTTTTATTTTGTGGCTGATTTTTTTTTTTCATTTTATTGTTTGTTTTTTATTTTTCATAGATCTTGTATAAATTTTTTTGGAAAAGTATTTTAATCTTTATGTGAAAAATTAAATTTCCTTTTTCCATTTGTATTGTATGGATTCTCTAGATTTTGCATGATTTCTTTTATGGATTGGGTTGATGATAATAGGTTTTATGTTATTTATCATACATATGAAAACCTATTCGTCTATATGAACAATCAATTTATTGTCTGTACAATCTTGGCGAGCATTGCAATGATATTTATTTTTTCAAATATTGCATGTACAAACACATATTCATCTGTGCGATCCAATTGCCAATTTGCATGTGGACAATCTCAACTGATATGTATGAACATTATTAACTGATCTCACGGTACGAACACCTATTCATCTGTATAATCAGCTTGGTCAAAATACCATATGAAATGTCTCAATATAAAATAGCTTTATAAAAGATGTTCCATAACATTAATTGTTTTTTATCATATTTATTCATATGTAAGAACAAAAGATCATTACGTATGAAGATCTAAATTGTGTGTTTGAACTAATTTTGTACTATACAAAATAGTTCAAATTCTATAAATTGGAGTTTGTTCTTTGAAATTCTCAATCATTTTCATCTCCAGTGCCTTTCAATTCTTGTGTTCGAAGGTTTTCTCAAATGGCAAGTGATAGCATGCGTTCTCAAACTTCCAAGAGCGGTTCATCTCATTCTAAATTAGATGATAATTTTTTATCTAGAGAGAATGAATAAGCCTTTGATTGGTTTGTTCAAGCTAAGATTACCCCTTCTCGTCTTCTAATTCAAGAAGAAATTAGTTTTCAAATCATGCCCCTTTTCAACTCCACTCAATTGTCTTTCATTCTCACTTTAATCTATGCATTTCATTCTGAGACTTTTTATTATTTTCTTGCCAATATGAGAATGCAAGAAAACAACACAATAATTGTCTCCTATATTTTCAATCAACATGTTGAAATTACCAAAGCTGGTGATCGAATATATATTACCCCTTTACTTTCATTTGTTACATATTATATACTGAACAACACTCCTATTGATGAAGCCCAGATCATCCTAGACTACATTAAAAATTTGTATGATAATAGACTCCCTGGCACCAGAAGAAAGAAGAATGTAGCCCTAGAACACCTTGTTGCCTACATTCTTAAAAAGAAATATAACCTCATTCATCCTGAACCCCCAAGTAACCTACCGATTTATTTCACTTATGCCTCATTTTGAATTCTTTCTCACTGGGATCAAGGGGATGAAGGAGAAGAATTTGATGAAGGAGGACCCACACCTACACCTGCTCCAGCTCTTAGACATGATAAACAATTCTATCAAGACATGATACAGAGATTTGATCACCTCGAATCTCATATAGATCAACATTTTAATCAAGTTCAGATAAATCTCGACTAGCATGATTATAGATATAACAAAGATATGGGCTGGGTTAAAGAACAATTTGATTTTCTCAACACTCAAGTAGTTACCATCAATAGCTACTTCACACAATTCAGTCCTCCACAGCCTCCTCCAGATCAAAACCCTCCAAATTATTAGTTTAGTTGCAGTTTGTTGTATGTTTTGTTTTTTATTTTTTATGATTGTATGTTTAGTAGCTATTAGTTAAAACCTTGCTTTTTTGTTGATTTAGTTTTTGAGTGTGTTGTATTTTCTATATATTTTTAGTTTATATTATTAATTTAAAAAATTGTATGTTTCATTTTTACTAAGTTTTTATTTCTTTGCCTCTAGAATTGTCAATTAATGAGTTAATACTGGCTAATCTAAAATGTTCTTTTAAGGAATTGAAAATTTTTAAATCTTTACATCACAAACTTATTTTCTTAGAAAATATTTTTCTTTAGTCTGACTTTAAATCAAATTATAATGAGATCTAGATAAGGATATCTTTTTTAATGTTCTGATCAAACATTCATCTCATAATTATAATTATTACAAAAATGGTAAACTTCTTTCCTTTTATTTTGTTGTTCAATGTGTTTTTTTTACTATTATCTATAAGATTTTGTTTTGTGGTTTATTTTTCCTATATGAGAAAGTTTTTTTCTTTTTTTTTTGGAAAATAGTCGCACAAGCAAAGATTTATTAATTTAGGTTCAAAAAAGAACAAAAAGTCACAAGATGCACAAAGAGTGTAATTAAGACAAATAAAGTTGTGCAATGCTCGCCAAATAAAGTTCAAAATAAAAAAAAATGCAATTAAGATAACAAAAATTCTTAATTCTAGTTGATTAAGAGACATAAAATGAGCCTACAGTACATTTAGTTATTTCATCTATATCTCTAATTCTTAAAAAAAACTATACATTTAACAATAAAGTTCAATTATTAAATTTCAATCTATGTGATTTTTGTTTAATTTTTACAATAATTATTCTTTTTGAGATTTGTACTCTCTAGAACAAACATTGAATTTGATTAACTATTCTTATCTTATTTATTTTTTTGTTTTAAAATATGAGTTTTAAAAGAGTTTCTGCTTCAGGAATTTAATCTTAGTCTTACAAATTTAAAATTTATTTCCCTTATCAGCTTTTTAGATCCGTCAATATTAGCTTACTTATTCAGAAGTTTTTTTTTTTAATTTTTCTTTCCTTTTTTTATTGATGTCAAATGGGGGAGGTTATTATTTGTGTTTGTTTGAAGCCTTCTAGTTTGTATTTTTTTTGTTTGTTTTTTATTTAATTTTTTTTAGGTCTATGATGGTACTCCTAGGGAAAGGTTATTTATGGTTATGTTTATTTAAAGTTTCATTGTGAACTTGATTTCGTGTAGTGCCTGTTTGTTTTAGGGTCTTTTTTAATGTTTGTATTTTTTTGTGTTTGTTTTGATTTGTAGTTTGTTTTCTATTTGTTTTTAAAAAATCAAAAATAAAAAAAGAGACAAAATTTTAATTATCCTCATGATTTTTAGTTTGCATTCATTTAGGAGTTTAGGAGAAAAAAACTTTAATTTGTTATACAATCAATAATTATTTTTGTCATCATAAAAAAGCTGGAGATTATTTCGAATCAATAATGAAGATTGAGATTGGGATTTTTAGTGATAACAAAATATTATTGCTATGATTTTTTTTCTCCTAACATATATTGGATGTTTCTAGTTATTTTTGTGAGTACTAACATTTCAAAAAAAAGCATATATTACCTTAGATTATTGAAGACTTCAAGACAAGGTAGCATATGATTTCATGTAAAAGAGTTTGTATATCTTTATTTTATTTCTTGAGTCTGAGCAAGTGTAGTCGTAATTGGGTAACCATGCACACATAGGGGGAGAGTGAAAAAAATTTTTATTAAAAAAAACTGATTGTATGATATGATAAATAATCGTATTGTACTATTTGACATTGTTTTTCTCCAGAATTCGGCTACTCAAACCATGGCTTAATTTTCTTAACTGATCGTACTATATGATGTACAGTCATATAAACGACTAACAATGTACAAAATTGGGTTCATCTCAAAATTGTACCATACGTACTTATTTATTTTTTGAACCATTTGTGTAGTACAATATCAGTTCATAAAAATTACTGACAGTATATGAATTTTGATTAATACTAGATCTTACCAAATAATGTATAGTTATTTTGAACTATTTGACATATACAATGTCAAGTCATACAAATGATTGATAGTGTACGAAATTGGGTTTATACCATATCTTGTTGAATGATGGGCAGTTATTTTGAAATGTTTGTACTGTACAAAGTTAAGTCGTACAAATGACTAACAGTATATGAAACCAGGTTTGTATCTGATCATACCATACGAACTTGTTCATTTTTTAACTATTCATATTGTACGATATCAAGTCGTACAAATGACACATAATGTATGAAACTAATTTTGTCCCAGTTCATACTAAATAAAGCCATGATTTTTGAACTATTTATTCTAGGTGATCATCAAACGTATAGTACGAACCATAGATGGTTCTCTTGAAAAATTCAATGTTTGGATAGTTTTTCATGTGTTTTCTATAAATAGAGTCCTAAAGCTTTCATTCTTTTCCTTTGCTTTGAATTTTATCTTGATAGTGACTATTAGGAGTGTGTTTAAGAGATATTTTAAGATTGGAGAGAGAGATTTAGTGAAAGGTAATTGTGAGGGTTTCACAAGGTTGCCCAAAGTGAAGATCTCTTTGTTCTTCTTTTATTTCCAACTTCTTTGGAGTCTCTTAAGAGAGGATCTTCAAGACTGGATCAAGGTTCTTTGCCTTCACAAGGAGGGTGAAAGAGACATGATGATTATCTACCTTTTTTAGGAGGGTGAAAGAGGATGCTTAGTCTTTGCTTTCTCTAGGAGGGTGAAAAAGGATGCTTGGTGTTTATACTTGTTCACTATGAATTAGGTTGTTAAACCTAAGCTTTTGTCCCAGCGGCTAACCAATAGAGGGGGGTGAATTGGTAATTTAAAATTTAATCCCTCTTTTGAATATTTTATACCAAAAATAAACTTTAATGAATTTTATATAAATAGTTTTTCAACCACAACTTAAAAATAGTATAGCAGAAAATAAAAAGCAGCAAAAATAAAAGACACAAGATTTATAGTGGTTTGGTCAAACACGACCTACATCCACTCCTCGGAGGTACCCTCCGAGTATTGCACTAATACCACTAGTGACTCTCCTTTTGCACCCACAGCAAGGAGAAGAAGCCTTTACAAAAACTCTTTTCACCACTACCTGGTGCTGTAGAGAACCGTCATCCTTTTACACTATCCCCAGTGTTGGCAGAGAACCGTCCTTCGTTTCACACTCTCCCGGTGTAGGCAGAGAACCCTTCATCCTTTCACACTCTCCTAGTGTGGATAGAGAACCCTTCATCCTTTCACACTCTCCTAGTGTGGGCAGAGAACCCTTCGGCTGTTCACACTCTCCAAGTGTCAACAGAGAACTAGATCTACTTGACAGATCTTCTCATATGAAATCTAGAAGGAAGAAAGAAAAGAGTGAAGTAAACAAATCAAAAGTAAAAACTCATAACTTTAAACACCAAGTGAAGCATTCACTCTCCAGTAGTAAGAATTCTCCTTCGAACACTCTCCCACACTCTCTCCTTGACTCTTTTTTCAATAGGCACGAAGATCAGTGAGCAAAAAGATTAAGTGGCAGTTTAGATTGGACTATATATAGAAAAGACACATAAAATCGTCCAAAAACTGCAAATTTTTAAGTCAACATGCAGTGGATCGTCCCGTACGATCGTGTATCGTCCTAGATGATTTTACTTAAATAAGTTGGAAACGAACCAAATGTATATTGGTACGAACTGAATTCATACCCGATCATCGTCCCGTATGAACTAGGTTTGTCCGGTACAAACGGTTATTTCATAGGTCGGTTCCCAAAACCGTAGAACGTTGCCAAAATTTTCAGAGTCAATTCACTTCGTCCTGGGACGAATATGGATTCGTCCGGACAAAATTTTTACAGAGGACAAATCGTGCTGGGATGATTTTGAGTTTGTAATGTAGACACAGAAAAAGAAAACTAACACAATTGGTAGAACTGAAACCAAACTTTATAAAAATAAAAGCAGACAATTAAAACTTTAAAACCCAACAAGAAACACTAGGAGAAATGAAAAAATTAAAAGACACTATCCTCATACAACCGTTAGAGTGGGTTCCTCACATTCTTTGAATTATAAGTTAAATAAGAAAAGTGCATAGAACTAGAAAACTGATGGTCCACCACTACAAGATTATCCAATCTCCTTAACAGATGCTTCAAATCAACCCAGATACAACACCCTAAAGTTGCTTTACTTTGAGAAAAATAAAACAGATGGAGTGGCACTTGCGGAGAGATGAAAGAGGTTAGTGAAAGTTTGTTAGGGATGCTAAGCCCTATAGAACTGGCCCAAGGCTAACCAAGAGGGGGGTGAATTGGTATTTAAAAAATTCTTTAGTCAAAGCACGAATACAAACAAAATCACCACAAAAAATAAGTGCCGAAGAAAATAAATGCGGAAGCAGTAAAAAATAAGAACACAAGGGTTTATAATGGTTCGGTCAACTCAACCTATGTCCACTCCCTGGAGGCTCCCTCCGAGTATTGCACTACAATTGTGACTCTTCTTTAGCCCCCACAACTAGGCGGAGAAGCCTTTACAAACACCTCTTTTTGCCACACCCGGCAAGGCAGAGAACCTTTCTCCTTTTGCTTCCTCCTGAAGCAGGCAGAGAACCTCGATCGCTTTTTGGAACATACCTCTCCCAACCCTTCCACGGACAAGAAACTCTAGGGAAGAATAAGTGGAACAATGCTTAGAGTAACCCTTGTGAATCCCCACACAAGCTCCCCCTCAAAAGATCCTCTCTCTCTCCTTTATGTTTTCTCAGGTCAAAATAGTGGCCAAGGATGTTCAAAAATGTTGAACAATAGCTCTTAAATAGAAGAGCTTCAAAGGAGCTCATTAATTACAAGTTGTCAACTATATCATCCAGGACGATATGGAAATCGTCCTGGCCGATCAGTACAAATCCTATGAGATCGGCCAGAGCATCGCCCTGAATGAAAACTGAAAGATTGAAAATTAGCTTGATCGTCTAGGACAATCTCATGATCGTCCGGGCCGATCAGTTCAAATCAAAGGAAAATCGTCTAGAGCATTGCCCTGAATTCAAGCTGTTTGATTCAAATCGTCCAAGAGCAACTAAGGTTTTTTGACTAGATCATCCCGACCGATCCTGATATCATCAAGGACGATGTGATCGTATCAATCATCCTTAATTACTGTCTTGATTGTCTGATCAATTAAGGCATAATTTGTGAATATCATCCATGTTGATCCTAGATCGTCCTGGCCGATTACCAAAAATACAGAATACCTTAATTGTTTATGGCGGCAATTTCTTTTGGTTTTGAGCCTATCGTCCTGGCCGATACACGTATCGTCCAGGCCGATTTGCTAATGATGTCTGCCTTAATTAAAAACCCCTGATTAGATTTTCTGTTTTAAGCCCGATCGTCTAGGCCGATGTAAATATCGTCCTGGCCGATTCGAGAAAAACAGAAATTCTAAGTCTCTCAAGTGTGTGTGTGTGTGTTTAGTATTACTTTGGATTAGTCACACCAAATATTACAATTGACTCAAGAAGGGAAAAATAAAATTACAGACTGACACAACCCTAATCTACCCCATCTTGAGCTGGTTCCAATTTCCGTTCAATCTTTGAGTCTTGAAAAGTCAGTAGAAAAAAGCAGTCATAGTGAAATAAGATTTATTTGCTATCATCAAAATCATAATAAAAAAACATGTTTGTGACAATCTCCCCCTTTTTGATGATGGCAAACATATCAAAAATTAATTCTAACTAAATAAGCTTTTACCATAACAAGTACAAACATACTAAACAAGAGCAAGTACAAATACACTAATCAAGAGCAAGTACAAATACACTACTCCCCCTTTTGACATCTCAAAAAGGAGGAAACAACAAAAAAATAATGAAGAAAAAAGAAAAAAAAAAACATAAGATAGAAACAGGAAGGAATCCACAGAAAACAAAAAATACAACTAAAAAAACAAGGATCCTGATCATCAGATGGAGGAGGTGGTGGAGACTGCTGAAAGTAGCTAGCTTGCGTAATAAACTAAGCATTGAACCAGGCTATCAACTGGTCGTGCTGCTGCTACTGGTGAGTAATCTAGCTGTCAAAATGGGCTAAGTCCTCTATGCGGTGCTGCTCGTAGCCAGCAATGTCCTCAGAATGTTGCTGCTCCTGTACAACAACGTAAGCATCTAAACAGGTCTCCCAACTGTTAAATCTCTCAACTAACTGGTCAAACTGTGAGTGCTGTCGAAGAGGAGTAGGATCAGGAACGGGAGCAAAAGCGGGAGCCTCCTCCTCTTCAGCCCCCTGAGGTTCCTAATCCCCTGGGTAGAGACGAGTATTGTGAAGGGTATTGAAGGAACTATTTGAGTAGAAGAGTGTTGGGAGGTTAGGAGGAGCAGGATATTGAAGTTGATATTTGATTTCAAGGACATAGGTTATGAGGTGTCCTAAAGCCAGATTGGGTTTCCTCTTATGACCTGGATCGCGGATTGTGGTTAAATGATCAATGTACCAAAAAATTAAGTCAGCAGTATTAAATTCTCTACGAGCCATGATGTAAAAAGTAGTCAGACAAAGTAGAGGAGTGATGTGGATTCGGTCCCCAGCTTTTGGAATAATGGAGGTTCGAAGGACATGCTAAATTGTCCTAGCATCTTTGATTAAAGAGCTAGTCTCTCCAAAATGAAAAGGTGCATTGGTCTAGCAAAGGAAATGATTTGTCGTGGACCAGTCAAAGTCAGGATCTAAGATGATTATATGCAGCTTATCCCCAGTGGTGGATAGTTGCAATAGTTCAACACAATCCTGATATGTGATTTCGACCGGGTGTCGATTCACATAGGAGGTCAGGGCTATGAAAGTAGGATTTATGCAAAGATTTGTGAAGAATTCATGAAGAAGCTCAGAATGAAAGGGGACAACGAGAGAAAGAATGAAACAGAGAGAAGTGTGAGCAAAGAGATCCATTACCAGATACGAAAGGTGGACATGATTGATGACTCTAGAGACAGTTATCCCATATTCTTTATATCGATGGTAAGCAGCTTCATCTTCTGCCTCCCTGAAATGAGGGTCAATCCTAGCCCTCGAAGAACTCCCAGAAGTTTGTCGAACTCGCTTCCCACCAGCCATAGCAAGAAACCAGTAAGAAAACACAAGAGAATAAGTTTGAGGTGAAGACAATGGCTGGAATGACCTGAATTTAAAAAAATGACCATATCATCCAGGACGATCACAGAATCATCCAGTACGATCGCATAATCGTACAGGATGATCGCAGAGTCGTCCAGGATTATTTGGTTCAATTATTGCGTATAGGTCGATTGGTCAAAAAGGCGGTCCGATCGTTCGGGCCGATCTTATATCGGCCAGGACGATTAGACACAGATGATCATCCCGAGGAGTCAAGCCGACGACTGTTGAAAAAAAAGATCATCAGGGCCGATAGGTGTATCATCCAGGATGATGCACAATAATTGATCGTACCAGCCGAAGTTAAAACATTTTAAATCTCTGCCACGTGTATTGTCCAGGAAGAATAATGGATCGGCCAGGATGATTTTCCAATAATGGATCGTCCTGGGCCGATTTTAAGGATTTAAACGTACTGACACGTGGATCGTCCAGGACAATCTAGTATATCGGCCAGGACGATGACTACAAATGCATCGGTTAGGACGAAAATGGTATCGGCCAAGATGATAAAAAAATATTGTAATAGAGTTCGATCATATCGGCCAGGATGATAATGGATCGTCCGGGATGATGAGTTACATAAAGCTCATAAAAGATTCAGCAGATGGAAATTTGAAGAGTAATTATCCTATCGTCGAGGACGATAAAGTTATCGGCCAGGACGATGTGATAAGAAATTTGAATCCAAGGAAATGATGTTCATGATCAAAGCCCTCAAAAATAAATGACTCATAATACAAAGCTAGAAACAACAATAAAAAGGCTAAAAAAACTAGAAAGAAAAAGAAAAACGAAAGAAAGGAAAATTTTTTTTGTTTTTTGTTTTAAATTTTTTTTTGTTTTAGCAAAGTATCCATATGATAAATTTCTCAAACAATTAAATTTTAGAGATTCAAAAGATCAAAGAGTTAACAAGTCAAAATCTGAAAAAGGTAGAATATCCGATCTTATTAATACCTAGCTCGGACTTCTTTCAGGGCAATAATCATCTTTTTTAAAAACAAAATGTATAACTCAGAAAAACTTTACTGGATAAAAAGAAGATCCAATCAAAACTTGGTTACAAAGAAATAATCTTATAAATAATATAACAAAATAATTTATCTCAATCATGAAATTTGAAATCAAGCCTTTGAAAGCATCAAATAACCAATGAGTTCTCTAAATTTTAAGAGTTCAGAAAAGAGATAATAGCTTGTATTTAGTGGGCTCATTTTATGCTTCTTGTATCTTTGATTTGGCTCTTTGAGCATCTTGATTTTTTATACACATTTGTGTATATATATATTATTCATTTCAAATTTGCATATTTTCCATTTTCCCTCTTAATTCTTACAAGCTAAATTCTCTTTAACAAAAATACCTAAAAAGAACCTTAGTTGTGAGTATATCCTCCAAAAATTAGAGAATAGGAGCTCTCTCTCTAATATAGGAAAGAACAAGCCACAAAACAAAATCATAATCATGTGATAAATGCAATGGCAAGATTTTAATTAACTTGAAAGATATATAAGAACTATAGATATTATGCACAAGATAGATTATTGTAGCAAGATAAAAAGAATCTTAGTTTCAAAAACTAATTGTCAATATGAGATAGACTTTTGTCTCGAAAAGAAAATCATGTCACTAAAAGATGTTAGAGGGAGGGAAACCATCAACGGTGTTTCTCCCTTTAACCGATTTAGATATGATAATCAATGGCTTTAAATCTCCAAAATCTAAAAGCTTAAAACATAATCATATAGAAAACCAATCATAAAAACAAAGCGAAAACAAAACAATCTAGAACAACAAAAAGCTAGCACACAACAAAAATAACACAAAACTAATTAAAAAATATTTCAAGATATTATGAAGCAACAAGTTTAAGCAATTATGAGCTATGAGCCTCCATATGTCCAATTATCTTATGCTCCCACGAGGTCTTTGGTGAGATCACTCCTGGAAGAATCAACAGCTGTCAGACTTAGGAACCCAAATAGGTTTGGGTCCCTTCTCATAAAAAGTAGAGTGTAATGCATGTGTGCTATGCTGTGAATTATGCAATTTTGGTCTCCACACCCAGTGTGTACTACGGTGAACAGTGCAAGTGTGTGAGATGTGTCCTAGCATGCCACATGAAAAACATCTAACTCCAAGAAAATGATTTCTTAACTTACTTGGGTTATAATGCATCTTCCTATGTTTTGGCTTTGGATTTAAAGTGGGAGTCTTCCAATTTCCCTTAAGTGAGTCTAAATCATTTTTAAGCCTCAAGTTATTATTTTTTAAGACATCATTATCAACCCTCAAATCTTTTTCTATCTCCTTAGATTTCTTAAAATCAGATTTAAGTGAGGTGTGTGAAACTTTTAATGCATCATGTTCATCAATTAATTCCAAATGCTTTTTGTTTAAATCATCAAATTCATCAAGTAGAGCAATGTGATTTGAATCAATCGTAGAATGATCTTTGAGAATAATTTCATATTCTTTTTGTAAATTAAAAAGTTCTAACTTTAAACTAGCATGGTTTCCTTAAGTTTTTTGTAAGAAGTATGAATTTTCTCACAAATTTCAAACAATTGATCATAAGTTGGTTTACATACCTCTTCATCATCGCTTTGCTCAAGATGATCTTCCCCCATTAAGCACAGGTTTGTTGTCTCTTCTTTCAAAGGAGCTCATTAATTGCAAGTTGTCGATTATATCGTCCAGGACGATATGGAAATCGTCCTGGCCGATTAGTACAAATCCCATGAGATCGGCCAGAGCATCACCCTGAATGCAAACTGGACGATTGAAAATTGGCTTGATCATCCAGGACAATCTCACGATTATCCCGGCCGATCAGTTCAAATCAGAGGAAAGTCATCCAGAGCATCGCCCTGAATTCAAGCTGTCTGATTCAGATCGTTCAGGAGTAACTAAAGTTTTTTGACTAGATCATCCCGGCCGATCCTTATATCGTCCAGGATAATGTGATCGTATCAATCATCCTTAATTATTGTCTTTATTGTCTGATTAATTAAGGCATAATTTGTTAATATCGTCTAGGTCAATCCTAGATCGTCCTGGCCGATTACCAAAATTACAGAATACCTTAATTGTTTATGGCAGCAATTTCTTTCTGTTTTGAGCCTATCATCCTTGCCGATACACGTATCGTCCATGCCGATATGCTAATGACAGCTGCCTTAATTAAGAACCCCTGATTATATTTTCTGTTTTAAGTCCGATCGTCCAGGCCGATGTAAATATCATCCTGGACGATTTGAGTAAAAATAGAAATTTTATATCTCTCAAGTGTATGTGTGTAGGGTTACTTTGCAATAGTCACACCAAAGATTATAATTGACTCAAGAAGGGAAAAATAAAATTACAGACTGATTCAATCCTAATCTACCCCATCTTGAGCTGGTTCTGATTTACGTTCGATCTTTGAGTCCTGAAAAGTCAGTAGAAAAAAGCAGTCGTAGTGAAACAAGATTTGTTTACTATCATCAAAATCATAATCAAAAAACATGTTTGTAAGTTAGAAGCCAAAAAGAAGTGTGGAAAAAGCACGCAGGATTTCCGGAGGGGATGAGAAAGAAGGATGGAACAAGCTCGCAGGCTTTTCCAACAACCCGCAGGTTAATAGCAAATATTCAAATAATCAACTCTCTTCCTTCACATCATTTTCTCTTATTTATAGGAAAGGTAGGGGAATGCTAAGAGCCATATGACATCAATTTCCTTTAGAACCAAAGTATCATATTTTATAGGACTTCCTAAATGCTCTTCGGAAAACAGCCCATCATGAGAAAACAAAGAAGCATTCACGGGAAACAAGCAGGCCACGGAACCAAAGAGTCACGTTCTCGGGAAAGAGCCCAGGCACAGAAAAGAACAACAGACTTTCGGATTTAAGGGATAATGTCTCGGAAAACAGTAACTTCTCTTGAATATAATTTATAGAAATCTGCCCCAATTAAACACAAGCCATGGTTTCCCAAGGGACAAGAAGAAAGGGGAAGGAGAAGGGATAAGTCCACCCCATCATTGAATCCTTTTTAATGAGCTACCTTTTGGACATTAATGAGTTACTAAACTTCAGCTCAAGCAACTTAAGAGAATGAGCTCTAACCAAACCTTCTCCAACCAACCCGTGAACCAGCAGAAGCAAATGGACCAATCAAGCCAGCAAACCCAAGGTCTACCAAGCTCTATGCACAACTTACCATGATCATTGAATGCTTTACCATCATTGGATAGCTAAAAAAGAAAAGAAAATAAATAGAAAACAAAATATATTATTGTTCAAATAAAATAAAAAGTACAAAAATTCTTGATAGCATCAATTCTCCCCTGGTGGAAAATTCTCATCTCCTGATGAGAACGTATCAGCAACTCGTTCATAAAGCTCCAAATTGTTCTTTTTAGATCACCAGCATCAATCTAGGTACAATCAGTCAATGGTCGATTGTTCCATTTGACCATGAACTTTTTATGTTCTCCATACCTTGGTTTAATATCTTTCACATCAATAACATCTTCAATTTGATCTTCAGACTTTACCAAAGGAGCAGAGAGTAGTAAAGTTTCAATATCTACAAAATCGTCAGAATCTCCTTCATACAAAGACAGGTTAGAAACATTAAAAATAGGAGAAGTGCCAACAGTATTTGGTAAATCCAGCAAATAGGCATTAGCACCTAATTTTTCTAATCAGACGAAAAGGGCCAAATTTCTTTCTACTTAACTTTTTAAAAGTGCCAACAGGGAACCTTTGGCGACAAAAATAAGCCATCACTAAGTCACCTTCATTGAAATTTACTTATTTTCGATGTTTATCGACAGCGGACTTATACTTAGCAATAACCTTCTTAAGCTTTTCAAAAACCTGTTGTTGGATAGTTTTTATATGGTCAAATGATTTAAAAGCTTCAGCACTAGTTTTTTTAGGTAGAGATAAAGAATTTCTATCCAAAATATGAGGAATAGGTTGCCCATAAATAATTTCAAATTGAGTTTTGCCAGTAGAACAATTAACAGAATTATTGTATGCAAACTCAGCTTGAGGCAACACTAGATCCCATTGAGATAATTTTTCTCCAGCAAGGCATCATAATAAATTTCCCAAGCTTCTATTTACTACTTCAGTTTGCCCATCAGTTTGAGGATGATAGGCACTGCTAAATTGAAGAGTAGTTCCAAGTTTTGACCACAAAGTTCTCCAAAATTGACTTAAAAATCTAGTGTCACGATCTGAAGTAAAAGTACGAGAAATACCATGCAGACGAACAACTTCTTTAAAAAACAAATCAGCAATGTGAGAAGCATCAGAAGTTTTCTTGCAAGGAATAAAATGTGTCATTTTATTGAATCGATCTACTACCACAAAAACAGAATCATATTTTCAAAAAGTAACCGGCATACCCAAAATAAAGTCCATAGAAATATCCTCCCAAGGTTTGATTGGAATAGGTAAAGGAGTATATAAACCAGAATTTTGTGCAGTTCCTTTAAAAGCTTGACATACCTTACATTGTTTAACCAGTTTAGCAATGTCTTTTCTCATGTGAGGCTAGAAATATTTTTCTTCAACTAAAGCAATTGTTTTTCCTTGTCCAAAATGCCCTCAAACCTCCACTATGCAATTATTTCACAAGTTGTTCTCTTAAAGAACCTTTAGATATACAAAGTCTAATTTCCTTAAACAAAAAATATTGATGTATAACAAATTGAGCAGAAGGATCAGTTCCAGAAGCACAACAAGTATCCCAAATATTTTTAAAATCATAATCATTTGTATAAGTGTCTTTCAAAAAATAAAAAGAAGTAACAGTCAGGAAAACAGTTATCAACAAATGAGATCTTCGGTTTAAAGCATCAGCAACTTTATTCAAAACTCAAGTTTTATGTTTAATATGAAAAGTGTATTCTTGTACAAAAGAAATCCATTTGACGTGTCTTTTGTTCAGATTTTTTTGTGATCCAAAAAATCGTAAAGCCTCGTGATCAGTATTCAAAATAAATTCTCGTTGAACCAGATAGCATCTTCAAAATTTCAAAGCTTGAACAATAGCATAAAATTCCAAGTCATAAGTAGAATATCGAGATCAAACATCATTTAATTTTTCACTAAAATATGTAATAGGCTTTCCTTACTAACTTAAAAACAGCACCAATACCAACATGTGAAGCATCACAATTAACTTCAAAAAACTTTTCAAAATTTGGTAAGTTAAGAATTGGAGTTTGACTCTTTTTTTTTTCGATCAGTTGATAAATAGTTTCAGCCTCAGGGGTCCATTTAAAAGTTCCTTTTTTTAAACAGTTAGTGATAGAAGTGATTTTAGTACTGAAGTTCTTAACGAATAGATGATAAAAAGATGCTAATCCATGAAATCCTCTTACCTCTCTGATATTCTTAGGAACAGACCAGCTTCTTATTGCCTCAATTTTCACAAGATCTGTTGAGTCCAGTAATTAGGTTGTTAAGCCTAAGTAAATGTCCCGCTTCTTTTTGCCTCAATTTTCACAAGATCTACTTTGATTCCTTCAGCAGATATAATGTAACCCAAAAATGTCAAACTTGAAGTCATAAAAGAGCATTTTTTTAAAATTGATGTACATTTTTTGTTCTCTCAAAGTTTTCAGAATTTCTTTAACATGAGAAAGGTGTTCAAATGGATGAATGTTATAAATTAGAATATCATCAAAATATACAACCACAAATTTCCCAATAAAAGATCGTAAAACATGATTCATAGTTTGCATGAAAGTACTCAGAGCATTGGATAAACTAAAAGGCATAACAAGCCATTCATATAAGCCCTCTTTGGTTTTAAAAGCAGGTTTTCATTTATCTCCAGGTCTAATTCTTATCTGATGAAACCCACTTGTCAAATCAATTTTCGAGAAAATTTTAGCACCACTTAGCATATCAAGCATGTCGTCTAACCTTGGAATTTAAAATCGATACTTGATGGTTATTTTATTTATGGCTCGACTATCAACACACATTCTTCAAGTTCCATCTTTTTTAGGAAAAACCAAAGCATGTACAACACAAGGACTCAGACTTCCTGGATTAAACCCTTTTCCAGCAGTTCAGACACTTATTTAGAAATTTCTTGATGTTCATTCAAACTCATTCTATAATGTGAACGATTAGGCAATGTAGCTCTAGGAATTAAGTCAATATGATGTTGAATGTTTCTCATCGAGGATAATCCAGCTGGTAATTCATCAAGTATTAGATCAAAAAATTCATCAAGCAATGGTTGTATTTCCTTAGGAATTTTAAAAACTAAATCAGACTCTTTTCCAAATAACAGATATATCACATCAGCCTTTGTTAACTCGTTTGTGTTCAAAAGAAATTCAGAAGTGGAAGACTTGACAGGTTTCTTGTTCTTTGTTACCGGATTAGGGATGTTTCTTTGTGGAAAGAATGTGAATTCTTTGTTATCTTTAATGAAAGAATATGTGTTCTTTTCTCCATTATAGATGGTTTTATGATCATATTGCCATGGACGACCTAAAAGGATGTGACATACTTCCAAAGGCACAACATCACAATCAATTTGATCTTTGTAAGTTACTCCAATCGTTAAGTTTACAGTGCTTTGTTTAGTTATAGGAACCTCACTTCCCTCTTTAAACCAAGATATTTTATACGATTTATCAAGAGATTTTGTCTTCAGCTTTAGTTTCTTTACCATATGTTATGACACAAAGTTCCCTGAACTTCCACTATCAATATTTAAGGTACAAACTTTCCCCTCAACAGTACATGTAGTTCTAAAGATGTTTCTCCTGAGCCAATTATTTTCCTTTTCAGTTTGAGCAGTTAAAACTTGCCGACTTACTAACAATGGTTCTCCTTCATCACCTTCCAAATCAAACTTTTCTAATTCATCTTCATTTTCATATTCTGTTTCATTCTCTTCCTCTTCTTCTATCTCATTTTCACCTTCTATGAAATTAGTTCGTGGAGGATTATTCTTTCTGCAAGTAGCTGACAAGTGACCATATAGCACACACTTGTAACAAGTTCCAATTAGCTTAGATTGTTCAGACGGTTTATTTCCTGCTACCCCTTTTCCCTTTTCTTGATTTTGACCTTCAACACTTTTAACTTTTACATTCGAAGTTCCCGTAGAAGTTTGAGTTTTAGTCCCACCAGTTTGTCTCCGCATATACGTTTTAGTAATTTTGTTGCTTCCCTGTAAATGCTGTTTTTTAATTTTCAAAGACATGTGATAAGCCTCATCTAATTTAACGACATGATGTTGGTTTAGTTGATCTTGAATTATCCATTTTAGCCCATTGAGGTATCTTGTTACAGTTTTTTCTTCAGATTCATCCAAATCATTTCTGGGTTGCAATTTGTAAAAGTTTTCAATGTATTCTTCTATAATTTGATTTCCCTGACGCAAATTAATTATACTCCTAAAACAAAATTCTCGAGTGATCAGAGGGCAGGAAATTTCCTTTCATCTTTTCTTTCATTCTTTCCCAAGTTTGAATCTTTTCTTTGCCTCTTCTTAATATGTTGTTTTGTAAGTTTTTCCACCAAGTTAATACATGTCCCATTAGTTTCAGTCTTGCAAATTTAACTTTTCAATTATCAGGGATTTCTTTTCATTCAAAAAATTGATCCATTTTCTCTACCCATTGAAGGAATTATTCAGGTTGTAATTTTCCTTTAAAATTTTGGACATCAATTTTAATTCCGTGATCCCAATTTCTTTGTCGCCTATTTTGATTTCTAGGTTCTTCCTCCTCACTTACAGAATATATTATACTAGGATTAACGTTAACTTAATTGACATTTAGATTAGCAATTACTTCAGCTACCGTATTAATTTGTTGTTGCAAATCATTTAGTTGTTGCATAATTTGTTGCCAATCTCCTGATTCATAAGCCATTTGTTAAACACAAAAGAGAAAGACTCCTACAAACCAAAAAAATGATGAACTTGCTCTGATACCAAGTTGATGTAGACACAGAAGAAGAAAACTGACACAATGGGTAGAACTGAAACCAAACTTTATTAAAATAAAAACAGACAATTAAAACTTTAAAACCCAACAAGAAACACTAGGAGAAATAAATAAAATTAAAAGACGCTATCCTCAGACAACCGGTCAGAGCGGGTTCCTCACATGCATTGAATTGTAAGTTAAATAAGAAAAGTGCATAGAACTAGTAAACCGATGATCCACCACTGTAAGATTATCCAATCTCCTTAACAGATGCTTCAAATCAACCCAAATACGACACCCAAAGGTTGCTTTACTTTGTTTGAAGAAGGATACAGATGGAGTGGCACTTGTAGAGAGACGAAAGAGGTTATAAGCCAAGAAGAAGGGTGGAAAGAGCCCGCAGGATTTCTGGAGGGGATGAGAAAGAAGGAATGGAACAAGCTCGCATGCTTTTCCAAAAACCCGCAAGTTAATAACAAATATGCTCAAATAATCAACTCCCTTCCTTCACAACATTTTCTCTTACTTCTAGGCAAGGTAGGGGAATGCCAAGAGCCATATGACATTAATTTCCTCTAGAACCAAAGCATCATATTTTATAGGACTTCCCAAATGCTCTTCGGAAAATAGCCCATCATGAGAAAATGAAGAAGCATTCACGGGAAACAAGCAGGCCACGGAACCAAAGAGTCACATTCTCGGGAAAGAGCACAAGCATGAAAAAGAATAGCAGCCGATCGGATTTAAGGGATAATGGCTCGAAAAACAGTAACTTCTCTTGAATGTAATTTATAAAAATCTTCCACAATTAAACACAAGCCACGGTTTCCCAAGGGGCGAGAAGAAAGGGGAAGGAGAAGGGACAAGTCCACCCCATCATTGAATCCTTTTTAATGAGCTACCTTTTGGACATTAATGAGCAACTAAACTTCAGTTCAAGCAACTTAAGAGAATGAGCTCCAACCCAACCTCCTCCAACCAACCCGTGAACCAGCAGAAGCAAATGGACCAATCAAGCCAGCAAACCAAAGGTTTACCTTGCTCTATGCACAACTTACCATGATCATTGGATGCTTTCCCATCATTGGATAGCTAAAAAAGAAAAGAAAATAAAAAAGAAAACAAAATATACTATTGTTCAAATAAAATAAAAAGTATAGAAATTCTTGATAGCATCAGTTCGTCTGGACAAAAATTTTTCAGAGAGCAATTCGTCCTGTCACGACTATAAATTTTGTCTGAACGAAAATTCTCCAGAGGAGATTTCGTCCTGGGTCAATTTTGTGTTCGTCTGGACGAAATTTTTCGAGAGAGCATTTCGTCCTGGAACGAATATAAATTTCGTCTGAAAAAAAAATTTTCCAGAGAACATTTCGTCCTGGGAAGAATTTGACTTCGTCCTAGACGATCATGTCTTAGAAAAATTTTCTTCAACTCCTGCTCGTTCCATTGCTCTTTTGAGGAGATAAATGACCTAATCGTCCCGTACGAACATGGATCATCCTGTACGATCAGTATAAATTTTTCAAGATCTCCTTAAGTGTGTGTGTATTTATTCACTCAATTACAATCACTCCCTCACAAACTTAATTCAAAGAAAAATATAAGCTTCAAATTTTAAAATATCTCATGCATTTCATGTTGAATTTGATTTGAAGACTTCAGTAGTCTGGAGTTCAATTTTCCTTAAATGTTAGTACACACAAGAGCAAAAATAAATCTTTCAAAAAGTGTTAGGAGATAACTACACATAAAATAATAATATTTGGAATCATCAAAACTATACAACACCCCCCCCCCCTCTCAGTTAGCCTTGGAATAATTCTATAAGGTCTATCAACCTACATGAACTTTTATTCTCCACCTTATTATGGGAGCAAAAGGAGAGTCACTTAGTGATTAGTACAATACCCAAAGTAGAGGACTCCGCGTAGTGGTTGATCGAATCACTATAAAAATCTCTCGTGTGTTTTTTCTTTTCACACTTTTATTGTTACTGCATTTTATTACTGTTATAACTTATTGAGAAAATTGGTTATTATTTCTTCTTTTCATAAATCAAGATATTATAATAGTTAAATATTATTTTTAATAAACTCATCCACTTCCACAATTAGTAAAAATTTGTCATTGTTATTTTCAAGTTGAAAATGTTTCTTAAAGTTACCAATTCACCCCCTCTCTAGGTGAGCCTCGGGCTAGTTCCTTAAGGTCAAATAACCTTTTAAAACTTTTAATGGGGAAATGATTTTATGGTTTAAAATATACTCATTGAAACTTTTTATGGGGGAAACCCGAAGTGGAGTTTACACGTTAATAAAAATAAAATATACAAGGTCCTTAAAGCAAACCTTCAGCTAACTAATGCTCGACAAAGCTACAGAAAAAGTATAAAAAAAAAACTAAGAGCCGATGATCCCCTATACTACAATTTACAAAAAAAATTCTAATAATATTCTAGGGCTGCATGTAGAAAGCACCCAAAAAAGGAAGGCTATAAAAAAGACTTTTTGCACATTCTTCCTACAAAAAATAATCAACTAGTCCACAAATACCTTAGTCCAAAGAACCTGCAATAAATAGGGACTACAAATGAAAAACAAGCACAACAAAACATGGATATAACATAAAGGATTATGAATAGATAAGAGTTGAGTCCAACTAAAATTATATAAAATATAGGTGAAAAAAACCCCTTCAAAAATTATGAAGAGTAGACTATTTTTTGCAATCATTAATCTCGCATTATAAACCAAGTAATCACATAACCAAAGGCTCATAGTAGTACTGTAACTAAGAGGACAATGGAAAAGAAACCACATTAAAGAATTACTAACTAGAGCAAGTTACCTAATCCCAAGCCAAACTAATAATAACCGAAGTAGAATAACATGAATAGGTAATGACCATAATGTACTTGCTATTAGAAATCATGCTCTAGCTACAGATATATAATTCATTAAGTGAACTTATATAGCTGAGCACATTAAGATCAATAGAAGTGGAAGTAAGCAAATTCTTTTAGAAGCTCTCCAACTAACTAAACCATAAGCAATAATATAAATGAATAACAAGACGTACAAAGGAGAAATATGAACTATATGGGTATAATAACAGTAAAAAGATAGACGGACCAAAAAGTAGCCACAACTATCCCACAACAACCAAATGTTGTAGCAAACCAAAACCATAAGGGCCCAGTCTATCAAATTAATTTTTAAGGAAAAAGAACCCAGAAATTGGCCATGACCCCATCCACCATTAATATAGCCAATAAAAAAATAATACAACCAAATAGACTCATATCAACTATAAAAAATCTGATTGTAGCAAACCCACAAAGCCCAAACAGAAAACTAGAGGAAATAATGACATTTCTGACAACCACAACCATATGGATTAAAAACATAACATGAACAACATATAAAATCAAAAGAGTCCAGCAAATGATGCAAACAAAATTCCAAAATTGAGTAGCTTAGCATCTGCAGAAAGAAAGGACACACAAGCTCAAAATTGATTAGTAATTCCATCATGATAATAAACCAATTGCCACTAAAATCTAAATCAAACCCACTCAGGTTCAAATAGACCCCGACCAGAGCAAAAGAATGTACAAACTAGAAAAGGGATACAACAATCATACTAGCCACCTAGCAATAATCCCTCATCCAATAAGACAAAAAGAAAAACACTTATAATAATAACTAATACCTCATGACAATCCACTAAGAATAGGGACCAAGGAAAATACAGAGAAAAAACACAAGAAAGGCCAAGACATATGATATAATAGCATTTGTAAATCACGTTCTAGATAATTACCACGCACGATAAACCATGATACTCCACCCAGGAAATAATTCAGCATAAAGGGTTAAAGTATGAGTGTAACCTAATACAATCATAGCTTGACCCAATCCGGAGACAACCAAGAAAAGACCAAACATAACATACTACTTTCAAAACCCAAATAGCACAAATTTTCTCCTTATTAATCCCGTTGATCTTAGTTAGAAAAAAATCCACCAAACCAAAAAATAACATAATTAAAATAATGATTACAAAACCAGGTGAAGATTAGATATGACCATAAAGAAGAGACCGCCAAGACAAGCACAACACAACCAAAATCGACTGAAATAGAACTTAAGTTTTAGCATCAGGAAAACTACGCATGTCAAATCTGATGATACCTTTAACAAATGCAGGCAAAGAGTTATAAGAGATATTAGTGAGAATTCAAGATGACAACCATGGTTAGCTAATCAATTAGTACACGCATTATGTTTCCTATGAACATGAGTCAACTAATATTAAAAAGAATTAAAAGTTTCTTAATTTCTCTAATAATGTAGAAAACTTCAGGATTACAAACCTTATCTTCTTTGTCTTCCAAACAAAAGAGCATCTACATTGAATTAACTTTGATCCAAATGTTAATAATACCAAGCAAAAGACATAATTTCAAACCTTATAAAATAGCAAAGAGTTTAGCCAAAATAATAGAGCATTTAGGGAAGGGAGTAGAATAAGCAATAACAAAGAAACCATAAGAATCTCTAAGGATACCACCACAACCCCAAGCATTATCTTTCATGAAACCATCATTATTAAGTTTAAACATTTATTGGGGAGGTTTAGCCCAATAAATCAGCTTAGGGGTACCATTGCTATTTTTTTCCTGAAGAACAATACAAAAATACTTAATAGCAAAATGATACCTTTTAAAATTCAAGGCATTCAAAACTTTCATCTTGAATAATTTACACACTTTATTTTTAATGTCACTAATAATATGCTCATTGTTCATAGTAATATTGTTAAAAAAAGTATTATTCCTAACAAGCCAGAGATACCACAGAATAAGAGAATAGATGAGATTAGTAATATGACTTTTAGAATTAGTGAACCACAGATTGAGGATGTCCTTGATCGGAATATTAGCATGATAATAATTATTTTTAAAAATGTCCTCAAGATAAATCCAAATCTTAACAGCAATGGGACCAGATATAAACACACGATGCATATTCTCCACATGATAATAACATTGATATTTAGAAGGAAAAACAAAACCTTTTTTTATCAAAACAAAATGTTATTTAGACTTAAGTGTTCTAGATTAGGGTTTTGCTTATACCTTGATTTTTGAACTAAAACTCTATTTTAGGAAACAACAAAAAAGTCATCTCAAACTAAGCCTTAATCGATGGTTTGGACCATTTAAGATTTGGTTGATCTTCTAGACTATTCACGCTCAAATCCTTTTGAAGGAGTGCATTGTTAAATATCTGTATCATGAGTTCTTTTACATGGATAAATTTCTAGCCAATGTTGCCAAAGAGCTTTCGCTGACGAGGTTTGACTAACTGGGTTCAACGTGGGAAGTGTGGAGGAGATTGTTGGGAGCCCAAACAAAAAAACATTTATTGGGAAAGAGGGTGTGTTGAATGAATATGCCCATTTTATCTCTCTTGCTTATGACATGCAATAGCTTATGCACAATTTACTAAAATTATATTCATGTTAATTTATTTAATTATTTATAATGAATTAAGTTTTATCTATAAAGGATTAATTAAGTAATTATCATGCTTAATAACCTTTAATGGTACCTAAACTAACCTTTGTAAACTTTCGGATGCTATAGACATCCTTAATTTTTCTCAAGTGTGTTTGAAGCATCCTTTACCCTTCATGGAATTTTCAAAACTATAGGTTATTAATTGGCATTTAATCTATTTTTTTTTTCCTATTGAATTCAAAAACTATTTTGGTTTGAAATCTTTATGGTGTGTTTGTAATGCTATTATGTTAAAAGGAAATAGATTTGAACCCATCTGCTTTAAATCTATATATTATAAAATCATTTTATTTGTAGGTCTAGTAAACTCAAATAATTTTAAAATTTTCACCTCTCCTTGAATGGGTTGAAATTTTATGTGATGGTCTTAAGGTGGTTAGTGACATATGAAATTATTTCCATAAGAGTTTAAACCATTTGATTATAAAATGAACAAATACTAATTCAAAACCATTCTAGGTTAAACCATTTGCAATGAAACTTTGAAAATTTATCAATAATTATATAAAAATTATACATATGTAAAATAAATTTTTATTGGAACCTAAATTCACTATAAATTTTAAAAATAAATGTAGCATCTCTTAATGCTTAAAATAATCCTTTATAATTCCATAAATTTAAATTATAAAATCATTTGAATAAATTATGAAAATTAAAATATAAATTCAAATGTCCTATAATTTTTAGTGATTATACCTAAGATTCATAATTATCTAAAGTTAAAATGTAAAGAAAATTTGAATTGTTTTGGTTTGCCAAATTAAAACACACTATTCCAACTTCTTAAGGAAAACTTAATTGTGCAACCTAATTTTTAAAATACCATAAATAATTGTTAAAATCATAAAAATATAAACCCTCCTCCATTGAACTCGTATTTAATCAGGGAATACCAAAAAAAAACATAACATTTATATTTAAAGAATCCAATATAAACGAGAGTAAAACCAAAGGGAGATCCACAATTAATAATTTATTATAATTCAAGCCACTTCCAAATGGTCTCAACAATTTAGGGATTTATCCTTAAGTTAATAATGCTTTAAAGTTTAAATTTTATGTTATTTTGAGTTTTTTGAAGGGTAAGGCATCAAACCCTAATTTGACCTATCATGAGAAACCCCTGACATCACGACTAATTTTAAAATTTCATAATTAAATATTAAAAAGAAGGAAAATATAAATTAAAATGCATTGAATTCATAATGAAACATGAAGGTAAGAAAAATTAAATTTAGTAAGAAATTAAAGAAATAAACTTAAATCGTAACTTTAATTGATTAAATCAAAATCTTCTATTAAGCAACATTAAATAAGAAGATATATAAAATGCATAATAAGAAAAAAAAATTAGAAATCCATGTGGACAACATATCATCCCTAAATGATAAATGTGGTGTTTGATTATTAATTTAGAAAATAGAAATAGAATTCTCAATTTTTATAATCAAATATAGTATAAAAAATAGGATACTCTCTTAAAAGAAAGAAATGATATTCTACCATCGATTCAAAAATAAAAAATATTCTAAGAAAAATTATCTATGATCCCTTAGACTTTTGGCGTATCTTAGAGAACTAAAATAGGATTTATTTTATGTTAGGGTTATAATTTCTCCTTAAAGGCAAGCCTTTAATTAATTGCATGTCAAAAATAACTCTTCATAAATGATAATGGATTTAGGTAAGGATTGATGACAAAGAATTTATCAATAAGGATCCGTTCAAAATGGTCAATTCTTTCTAGAATCACAGGCTGAAAGGTTGACAATACTATGATATTGAGAAACTCAGAAGAATTCTAACCTATTCTATGATTAAGCATTACCATTTTAGGGCAGGATAAAAATTTTATGTTCAAATTGACAATTTCTTAGAATGATGGGATCATTCCCAAAGGATGAGGACTAATGTTTTGGAGTCTACATTGAATTCTAAATCTATGGTGAACTATTATATGATAGCATATTGATCATAGTCAATGAACTATTGGAATTTGCATGTTGGAGCTTATACCTTTAAACCATAAAAGAATTCATAAGGAGGCCTAACAAGCACTAGACTTACAACTGCCTAGAGTGGAATGCCTACCAAATCACCTAAGCACATTAAAACCATGAATTTAGGTTTGTATAGTTTTAGGATAGGCGGGCTATTATTTATTTAGTAAATAATGGATTTATAGGCTAGAAGTTATAATCAAGGATTGTTAAATATGCAAGGGCTTTAAATTCACCTCTAATGTTTTTCAAAGCATTTTTTCCTAACATCTTTTTTTTATATGAGCAAATGCAATCTATATATTTACCAAATTTATAAGAAAATTCAGTAGCATAATGGCCTTATACCAACAAGAATAGCAAGCTGAGCCCCATTGATTAGGTAGTCCCTTGTTTTCCTCTAGCTTGTGAGAGTTTAGCATACATAGTAAAAAAGAAAATATGTATGTTATATAAGAAGAAAGTAAAGGCAACCCTTCTTTAATGAAAATCAAAGATATTTATATATTTCAAAAATGCACATGGCCAAGAAATTGGCTTAATTTAGCCTCCATCAGGCTACTAGGCGGGGTTGGGATTGTCACTTGCAACCTCAAGAGGGTTTCCAGAGACTTATCAAAGCTTGAGGGCACATAAGGAGAGGGTTTGAATTGAACCCATGGATCACATGGGCATTCTGGAAATTTCAACTAGCTCTAACCACTACATAATGGAAGGTTGAGCTAGTAGCTATTTGGAAGCTTCCTATGCACAATGAAAGAGCCAGTTGCCCAGGGTGAAGCCTTGTCATAAAAGATGACTATAGAAAATTAATTTTTGAGACTTTAGGTCAGCCAGGTCAACACATGAGCTGGGCTAGCCAAGGCAGATGCACATGACCAAGGGCTATGCAATACAGATCTTGGTTTGGGCCAACTTAATTATGATGGAATTTAATTCAATGGGAAGTGATTTTAATCACTTGGGTCAAGCCTAGAGGCTAGCCCAAGTGGGCCCAAAGGTTAAGTCACCTAGGAATGATTCCTAAGGACCTTATGGATAGTCTCAATAGTTCAATGGGATTTGGTGAAGCTTGGGTCAATGTGTTTACAATGGATTTAGGTTGAAGTGTGTTTAATCAACTTAGGTTGACTTGGTCAACAAGATTTGACCAGGGGTTGGGATTGAGTCCAACAGATTCCAAATGACATTTGGAACTTGTTTAAAGTGGCCTCATGTCATGGGGAGGTCTCTATGTTCAAAATGTATTTTTGAGTTTTTTTTAGTTCATTTGATCAATCATGGTTAAATAATCAACCTAGCTTGACAATAGCTTGGTTTTGGATTCAATACACTTTAAATAACATTTAAAGTATATTGGATGAGACTTTATGGATTGATTTGGATGAGTTGTAGAGGTATTTGAAAATTTTTATTTTGGTGGTTATGATATTCTTGGGTTTCATGGTCAGCTATGGCCCACCCAGGGTTCAATATAGGTTCAATACATCATGACAATGATAATAAACATGATCACTAGTTTTGGGAGGCTCCCAAGGTAATTTTTCAAAAGATGTAAAATTTAACAGCATAGGCTATAAATATTTGAAGGTTTTGCAACCTTGGTAAATACTTTTAGGGCTTGGAGGACCAAAAATACAAGCAAATTGGTTTTGGTAGTTCCTAAGGAGATGCCTAATCAATATGCAATTGATCAATATATGTTTCCAAGGTCATTTAAAAGGGTTTTGATTGATTTAAAAATTCCCTGAAAACTAATAAAAGTATAAGGGGTGTTGAGGTTTGTATTTGAACATTTGATTTTTTATATTGAATTTAGATTTGGATTTTTAATTTGAATTCTAAATGGAGTTAAATGAATTGAAAACCAAGATTGAATTCTTATTTACAATTTTGATCTTACATAAAAAAGAATGAGGTCAGCAGCCGAGTGCATGCCTAAAGGGACCCCTTTCTTAGTTCTTGGGCCAATGTAGCATAGGCATCTAGGCGATTCACATGGCTCCTTTCTTATATTTAGTAAAGCTTGTGATCATTTCTGAGGCTTTTGGGTTCTCGTGAATTGAGTGACAAATAATTATTTGAATTCAACAAAAGAGGTGGCCGCTCTGAGGGGCATATGAGACCATCTACACGCTAACTACTTAACTGTGGTGAACAAAAGTCAAAACTAAGAGCATCAACCACATCTAGTAAAGAGGTTATCAACTCAAAAGTCACCACACAATTAGTGAGGTTAACCTTGCCATTTGTGTGACTACAAGTGAATCATATTCAACTTAGGAGCAACCTCTCCTCAATAATTGCCCTAGAGAAGGTGTTAGTAAGTTCAAGCTCATCTCATTTGGTATATCTAACTTGGGGAATGTTTTCTTTGTCACTGTGTGCAAGTGTAATCAAGTATTGGGGTTAAGGTTAGTTTTCTCTATGGGCACCTACGATGAGCTCTTGAGTTAGATGATCCCTCAAGGGCACTGTCAACTCACACTCACTCTTGGAGGCCACCCAAAGCATCTTAGATTATCTTCATGATTCGCTCTATCATCTTATGCAGGTCATATATGCAATGAATTCAGCCTTCCCAATGTTTACTGAGGGCTATTATGAAAGTCACTCATTGGGTTGGGCCTTTCTTCTTATCATTGGCATAAATCTATACTCATTGTACCTAAGTGGATGTTGAATCTGAATTTACCCATTGATGATACCCAACTAGCATGTCCACCAAAAGAGTTAAAACCTATGTAAGAATTGAGAGTGCATGAGAGAAGCAAGTGATATATGCTATTAATGAAGAGCTTAAAGCCAGACAATATAAACAAAACTATATGAGAAGTTCGTTGAACAAGCACTCTCATATAGTTGAGCTAGGCGAACTTGAATGATCTAGGGAAGGGCAAGTGAGTGGGGTAACAAGAAGTGGTGATTCGATAAAGAATCTCTAATTCACCCTGTGTAAGGTGAGCTCCTCAATAGGTTTGGGTAAGTAAAGCTCATTGATTTCCTTAGATGAGTTCCTTTTAACGGTCCCATGCGAGTTTCTCCAAAGAAATCCTTCAGGGCAAGCATCCTCATCGAGTCGATAACTACCTATAAAACACATGTGAAAATACAGCCATCACTAAAAAAAACTATCAAAAGTTTCCATTTGGTTGCCAAATCAATTAAACTATAGCATGGGAAATTTGCTCCGCTACATCAATGTCTAAAATCATACTGTAAAAATTTTGATAGTGCAAATCATATAAAGATTATATTTATAAAAATTCAAAAGCTTCCCACGATGACAATTTTTTTTTTTGAAGAAAAAGTCAAAGCTTAATATATTAAAAGAAGAGGAAAAGAAACTACAAAGATGATTCCTCCTTCAATTTGTTAAAAAAAAGGAGGAGGAACCTTATTCAAAGACAACTCATCCCAACTAAAACTACTAAATAAAGCATAATTAGCACACATGTTTGCTAACTCATTGTTATCACGACTTATACAATTAAAAATGACAAAAATGAAATTTTGTAAAAAACCCATACCCTCATTCGTTTGAGCTTTTTGAAGATAAGAAATGGCATTTGAGTTGTCTCCTTCAATGATGATGCCTTTGTATTTGAACATCCAATCCTTTATCTCATCATTTAGAGAATGAATAGCTAATAGTTCTAGCTGAGCTATGTCCCAGTGAGTGCACGATCTATCATAAGTATAAAGAAATCTCCCTTTGCTGTCTCGGAAAACAGCTGCTATCCCTGCTTTGTTGGAAGAAAGTAGAGAAGCATCTACATTTACCTTTAGCCATTTGGGTGGTAGAGGATGCCAATTATTGGACAATATGATCCAAATAATCTAAAGAAAAAACATGATGGTTTGGCTTCCAACCTTAAAAAAAGAGTCAGAAATCCAGTCTCCCCAAATAAATTGAGAGAATCTCAACTGTGAGTACCAAACTACTAGCCCTAAGATGAAAGATAAAAAAAATGAAGCATCATAAATAATTGATCCTAAATGTCACTAGCAAAGTTTCTATCCGGTGCGTCTCTCCACCTCAATACCATCTCAATTTTACAACAGTTCCATTGGTGCTGCCCCCAGTTCTTGAGCTACACTTGGTTCTTCAGAAGAAGATTCTGTAGCAACAGAAGCAACAGCAGCCTGATCATCTTCCATAATGTCAAGGGACTGGATAACTTGCTAAATTTCCTGTTGATTAATGATATGAAATGGTTCCCCAACCCCAACAATAGCAACCGTGCAGATTGCACTTGTCAGCTTTTCACCTTGCACCGTCTCCTTGATAGAAAAGAGTCCATCTTTGATCAAATTCTTCACGGGAGTACTTATCGAATTTGTTAAATCTACGTTCCAAGTAGGTCTTTGTAGCTTGGAAGCGTGAACCAATCGCAAAAAGCTTGGTACTCAAAATAGTTTCCACTTCGGTAATTGTAATAGAGATGGGCTCCAGTTTCACCCAAGCTAGCAACAAGGAGTCCTACTCCGTAAGGCCTTTTCCATGAACGTTATGTGCAAACCTGCAAACAACCAATTTTTAACATTTATTACAATCACCTTAGCACCATCCTAAATCTTGTGTTCCACCCAAATTGAAAATTGTTATCCCAAAATGAAGCGTAAAAGAAGGTCAAGATTTGGGAGTTGATATTCGATTGGTACAGAACTCAACACCTAGTGGAGTTGCAAAATTGTTTCTATGTAGACATCCTGAGGAACCAGCTGATAAGCTCACTTCAATCAGGCTTAAACATGCCAATTTCAACATGACTATGATTTGGTTTTACCTAATCTTCCTGACTTAATATGTTAAAGACAATTTGATTGTTTGTTGTCTAAAGGCTCATCAGAGAGAGTATTAGCCCAAGTGTAGTTCATACACTCACATCAAAGAAAGATGGATCCTGATGGATACGATTAATAATAGAGCTAGAAAAAACATAATTATGTATAGATTTCCTAATCATTGCCAACATAATGTGCTTGAAGTGGTGATTGAATCATCATTTGTTTCAACTTTTGATTTAAAAATGGATACCAACATTTCATGATTATCCATGACGATGATGGAAAACTCATACTATGCAATTTAAACTTTTAAATGCACCCAACACATTCAGCGGAATCGAGGATCAAGTCGGAAAACTTTTGCTACTTATTTCTCTAGCATTCTCATTTGTGGTGCTATTATAGAATAGAGCACCTTGATCATCAACTGTGTTGGAAATATAAGGACTGAGGCTTATATTGATTTAGTGGTTATAATGTAGTAGGAATTTGGAACTCAGAGGAATTTTAAATACAATGAAAAGTAAATACATGCAATTTTTAAAAATGAATAAGTTGATTGGTTATATGTAAATCAAATGAAATGAATTTTGTTTATTTTATTTGTTATGATGCGTTTCAAATTTTCTCAAAATCAATTTGAATGTGGATTCATGTCGGGTAGGTCTACTATGGAAGTTATACATTTATTGAGAGGTCTGATGGAGAAATATAGAGAGAATAACTAGGAGTTACATATGATATTTATTGATTTAGAGAAAGCTTATGATAAAACTTTAAGAGAAATGCTATGGAGAGCTCTAGAAAATAAAGGATTTAATTATGTTTATATTCACATCATTAAGGATATGTATGCAAGAGCTGTTACTTCTGTTTATACAGAAGGTTGTTTGACCATGTATTTTCCTATTTCAGTTGGATTACATCATGGATCAGCTTTAAGCCCACTTTTTTGCTTTAATCATGGATGTTCTTACTACACATTTGCAAGAGGATGCAACTTGGTGTATGCTTTTTGTTAATGATATTTTTCTATTGATAAGACAAGAGAGGTAGTTGAAGGTAAATTAGAAGTATGGAGGTCAACCTTAGGGTCTAAATGTTTTTGTTTGATTATATCTAAAACCAAATACATGGAGTGTAATTTTAGTAGAAATAGATCTAGTGGGGGGAATATAACTTTTGGGGATCAAATCATTAATAAGAGTACATGCTTTAGATAACTCGAGTCTATTGTCCAGAGTGATGGTGAAATATATGGTGATATTATTAGTAGAATTCATGTTGGATGGTTGAGGTGGATGAATGCATCAAGCCTATTGTGTGGAAACAAAGTACCCCTCAAGCTTGAGGGAAAAATCTATAAGATGATGTGAGACCTACAATTCTTTATGACATAAAATGTTAGTCATTAAAGGAGAAGCATAAAATTAAGTTAAGTGTTACAGAGATGAGGATGCTTAGTGGATTAGTGGCTTTACTCTTATAGATATAATGCAAAATGAGCATATACGTGAAAAGGTTGGAGTATCTCCAATGGAAGATAAGATTAGAGAGAGTTGTCATAGATGATTTGATCACATAAAATGCCGGTCATTCGATGACCCGGATAGGAGAGTAGATATATTAAATTTGGCTTATGTTAAGAAAGGTAGAGGTAGACCTAAAAAGAAATTGTTAGAAAATATTAGAAATGACCATTTTTTTATTGATTTAAAGAGAATTTGATTATAAACATGACACAATAGAGAAAAAAGATTCATATAGCCTACCTCACGTAGTGGGATAAAGGCTTGATGTTCTTATTGTTGTTGTTGTTGTTGTTGTATCATGCATTTAAAATGCATGCATTTTAAAATATGATGTGCGGCAATGATGGAAAAAGGCAACGGTGGCAATAACAATAAGGCAACAGTTGGTGGTGGCGAGCAATCGATGGGTAGTGGCTGTGGGGTCTAGTCGGTGGTAGTATTAAGTGTAAATTTTGTATTATTTCTTACCTTTAAATTCAGTGAAAGTGTGGTGTTTTAGTTTATCTTATGTGGGAAATGTTCAGGAGAAGGAGAAAAAATTCACAAGTCTTGAACCAACGTCACAACGATCCAACTACCAGCATCACAGTGCTTTTAACGCCTCAGCGCCAGATCAGAAAATTGCAATGTCAGAGCCATGAGAAAAATAGCAAAAAAATAAGCACCCCAGTGGAGTCCAAGTTAGTGTTGTAGAGTCTAAAATATGTGTTGCAACACCTGAGTCTTAAGAATTTTAGTGCCAAAGCACCATACTTTATAACACCGCAGCACCGAATTTCACATTTGAGCGCTGCAGTGCTCAATTTTTGCAGCGTTGCAGCAAAGCGATTGACGAAAAATGGAGCTGTGCTAAATCAACCGAGCTACGCACCGGTTCAGCCAATAGACACACCAAGTCAACGCAGTTCCACAGTGGAGCAAGCCCAACAGTGCAAAAGAGCTAGTTCATCTTATAATATCACGGCACCACCATTTCAAGTGTCGCGGTGCCTGAGGCCATTTCTGCACTTACTATAAATAACTTTTTCAATTCTTTTGTTGATGAGTTATGTCACTTTCAGTAGATTTTCATTGCAGCTCTTTAGTGCCCCCTTAGAGTAAAGTCTAAGGGAAGCTAAAGAAGTGCAATATACTTTCATTAAAGATCTTAACCTCTCTTGTGTAAACAAGCATACCATTGGAGGAGGAAGGACTGTGGAGAAGCTCATTTATACTATCCTGGCGAATCTTTTCTGCATTGTTTCTACTGCATCTTTTCTTCTATGATTGAAATGAATGTGTTTGCTTTCTTTTTTATCTATGTCTGCCTAATTTCTGAATTTTGGGCCAATGATGTAAACACAATGCAAGTAGTAATGTAGACTCTTGTTCCTTGAATTAAATTATCGATGTTTTCAATATCTCTCGTTTTTTACTTTAATACATACAATGCCATGTGTATAGTTAATATCTAGTGGGATATATTGTAACAATGGAGGAATATTGAAATAAATAGGAGAATTAAAATGGAACGTTCAAATACCATAAGGTCTTAAACCTTCTAAGTTCTAATGAAGTTATTAAAATGGTAGAAAAGTCATAAGCCTCCCTTTTCACCCCTTGAAGCTTGACATAAATCTAAAGATGCATATGATTTGATCCACATCTACAACTAAAGGTCCCATTAGAAAAACTTTATTTTTATAGACATTAGTCTAGAATGTATTTTATATATTGGTATATCATTATCTTTTGCATTCTTTGTAATTGGCAGAGATTCAAAACCCTTGATTTTAGTTCAGTAGGATAAACCTTGCGTCTGTAGTAGATAGTACTAGTTTGATTGCAATCTAGCAAACACTTCCTCGTGGAACCGATACTCTCTCAATCACTTTATTACTTGATCGACATATATATATACTTATGTATCTAGTGGGAAATTTATATCAAAGAAAACCTAAGTATAAATTGACCTTAAGGCATATTTTATTTCATAAATGCAATCAACTATTCACGTAGCCGTACCCGTGCACCAAGCAGCTATTGGTGTAGAAAGTGACATGCTATATTCAAAAATTGCACAAATGTGGCAATTTTGGAATATGTCAAAAATAAACAAGAGGGCAAATTATTTAGCTTAAATCATTATTTATATATTTCACATAACTTTTTTAGTTTTATTATAATAAGTTATTCTTAATATATAAAACATTAATTACATTTTTTATCTTATACTATTTTATTATAAAGAATTTGTTCATAAACAAGAAGTATTTATCCATATTTGTTGTATTTTTTTATCAAAGTGTTCATGAACAAGTTTGGTTATAAGAAGAATAATTTTATGAGTTTGTTTGTTCGTGAACAGACTCATTTGGTAGATCGAAATCACTCCCTATATATTATGTTTGTCAACACCTCTAGGTGATTGTTTGTTAGTAGGCTATATAAGGCTCGTTTATTTAAAGTTTGATAAGTATAAACAAACCGAATATGAATCAAGCACAATTCAAACATGAACATCTATTCGCACTTCTCATCACATGATAATAAACTTTAATTTCCTTTTAATTCTCTCCCAAAAACATCAATAAATCATCTTAAACATAAAATAATTATGGAAAAACTCCCCAAACCTATAAAATTGTCATACTAATGAGTTCTTTTCTTAAAGTTTTGTAGTAGTTCAATTGGTTGCCAACAATGACGTGTCAACATATACTAGATCTCAGCTCAAATGTTAAGGACAAAATCAAGCATTATTTTGAACGTTTTGCTAAAATTTTATAGAAGAACCCAACAATTTAACATCTGTCGAATCTAATGCATTTTCTTTCAAACCTGTAGTGTTAATCAAATAAATTGTTTAAATCACCAAACAATATAATAAAGCATTAGAATTTTTGTTCGTTAAAAGTAGAGACATAAACATGTAGCAATCATTGTAATATGAATCATGACAAGCCATGTAATTTTCATATTAATATAGGTTAGGTTGAATATATATATATATATATATATATATATATATATCTTCTATAGGAGTATTTATATGATATTAACAGGTCATAGATATACCCAAATGATATAAAAAATAGGGTTTGCAACATATATAAGATTATGATCAAGTTACAATACTAAAAATAAAATGAATTTGCAATTAATATTATATTAGCTATCACTTAGGTTCATGCAAGTATCAAGAATACAAAATTAATTGAAAAGAAAAAACGCAACAATATCATCAAGCCTTTATCCTACTACGTGGGGTCGGTTACATGAATACTTTTTCTCGATTGTCTCTTGTTAAGAGTCAATTTCTCATTTAAATCTAATAAAAAATATCATTTTTAATATTTTCTAACCAAGTATTTTTAGGCCTACCTCTACCTCTCTTAACATAGGCTAAATCTAATATATCTACCCTCCTAACCGAGTCCTCGGATAGGCCAAAGTTTTATGTGACAAAACCATCTAAGATGATTCTCTATTCTTATCTACCACTGCAGCTACTCCAACTTTAACATGTATATACTCAGTTCACGTTATGTCTCTAAGAGTGAAACCACTCATCCACTTTAGTATCCTAATCTCTGCAACACTTAATTTTATGTTTCTCTTTTAATGGCCAACATTAAGTCCCATAAGGCATTGCAGGTCTTGCCACCATCTTATAGAATTTCCCTTAAGTTTGAGGGGAACTTTTAAATCACACAATAAACACGATGCATTCCTCTATTTAAACCATCCAACATAAATTCTACTAATAATATCCCTATCTATTTCACCATCACTTTGAACAATAACCCCGAGATATCTAAAACATGTATTCTTATTAATTACTTGATCACCCAAAGTCACAATCCCCCACTATATATATTTATTATTAAAATTGCACTTTATGTATTAGATCTACTCAAATGAAAATATTTAGGCTCTAATGTTGACCTCCTTAATACAAGTTTACTTTCAAATCACTCTCAAGTCTTATTAACAAAAAGAATATCATTAGCAAAAAACATACACTAGGGTACTTCCTTTTGCAAATGTCTAGTAAGAACATCAATTACTAAAGCAAACAGATATGGGCTTGAAGCTAAACCATGATTTAATTCAACTGAAATAGGAAAATACTTTTTCAAACCACCTTGTGTTTAAACACAAGTAACAACTTTTGCATACATAACCTTAATGACTTGAATATAAGCATTATTAACCCATTTCTATTTTAGAACTATCTACAGCACTTCTCTTGGAACATTATTTTAAGCTTTCTCTATATCAATAAAATATCATATGCAGATCCTCCTTATACTCTCTATACTTCTCAATTAAACCTCTTAATAAAGTTAAAGCTTCCATAGTAGATCTACCCAGCATGGGTGCAAATTGATTTTGAGAATCATCAATATCACTTGAAAAGAAAAAAGTAAAAACAATAATAATATCAAGCCTTTATCCCCCTATGTGGGATCAACTACATGAATCATTTTTATCTATTATGTCCTATTAAGACTCAAATTCTCATTTAAATCTAATAACATAAGATAATTTCTAATATTTTCTAACCAAGTCTTTTAGGTATACCTCTACCTTTCTTTGCATAAGCTAGATCTATTACATCTACCTCCTAACCAGATCATCAAAAGGCTGACATTTTCTGTAACCAAACCATCCAAGGCAACTCTCTCTAATCTTATAAGCCATTGGAGATACTCCAACCTTTTCACATATATACTCATTTAACATTCTGTTTACTCATCCACCAAAGCATTCTCATTTCTGCAATGCTTAACTAAATTTTATGCTTCTCTTTAAATGGACACCCTTCTGTACCATAAAACATTGCAGGTCTCACCACCATCTTATGAATTCCTCCACTTCAACCATCCAACCTGAATTTTACTAATAATATGCACATATATTTTACCATCACTTTGAACAATAGACACAAAAAAATCTAAAATGTATATTCTTATAAATGATAAGATCCCCCAACTAGATTTATCACAATTAAAATTACATTCCATATTAAGTTTAAAACAGTAATGAAAACCTTTAAACTCTAAGGTTGAGCTCCATAATTGAAATTTACATTCAACTCCCTCTCTAGTCTTATCAATAAGAAGAACATCCTCAGCAAAAAACATACACCGGGATACATCCACTTGCAAATGTCTAGTAAGAACATCCATGACAAAGGAAAAAATATATGGGCTTAAAATTGTTCCTTGGTGGAATCCAACTGACATAGGACACTCTTTCATCATAGACCTACCCAGCATGAATCTAAATTAATTTTAAGAAACATTAATATCACGTTGTAACTTATGCCCAATAATTCTATACCATAATTTTATAGTATGACACGTTAACTTAATTCCTCTATAATTCTCACTTTTGTGCATCACATTTATTCTTAAAAAAAGAAATCAACACACTCCACTCATTTGGCATCTTTTTAGTCTTCAAAAAAGCGGTAAAAAGTTTCATAAGCCAAGAAATTCCTTCATCTCCTAAGCTTTACATACCTCTCTTGGAATATCATCAGGTCCAACAGTTTTTCCACACTTCATTTTCTTTAAAGTCTCTCTAAAATCAATTTTACTAACATGCCGATAAAATAAAAAAACCATTATTTTCATTTAGGGTATTAAGGTCACTAAAGGCAATCGTATTATCACAATCTTCATTTAAAAGCTTACCAAAATATCACATCCACCTTTGTTGAAAATCTTCTTCTTATAAAAGCACTTCTTAATGTTCATCCTTAATGCATTTAACTTGAACTAAATCCTTTGTTCTCCTATCTCTTTGCATGGCTAACTTATACATATATTTTCACCCTTCTTAATATCTAATCTACTATATAAATAATAAGGAATACAAAAAAAATCAAACTAAAGCTCAGTGCATAGCTTTTCTACTGCATGGTTAAGCTACATTGTACAGAACAAGCAATTGTAGGGTGTATGGAAAATCGGGTGTCAGAAAAAAACCCATTGCGTGAAAGCTAAAAATATGTTTTTGTTTAGAATGGTGGTTTAGTTAACTTCCAGCAAAGCACTTCCATGGATTTCAGCTCTCTTTTTGAATTAATAAATTAACTAATTATTTTATGTATTATTATATTGATGACATTAGGATATTATATTATAATACTACTAAATTCATTATAAGATTAAATTCAATCATTTAATAAACTCAGCAATATCATGATTGTTCCTTTTTACTAAATAAATAGAACTCAGAACTTGCAGAAAATATTTTACAAAATTTCACCAACTTGTCAATCACTTTACTTGACAACACAACTCGTTATAGCATATCATAAAACAAGACAAAATTGTCAAAAGGAGCCCAAAGTCAAGTTATATATTACAATTTCATAGCAAAAAAAAAAAAAAAACTCTCTACGAAAGCACCCTAAATTTAATGGAAATAAAAGCATGTAAAAGCATGCAATATGATTAGAACTGTTTCTAAAGCTTATTGAAATGCATAACATATCAATTAAAACTAATATTTAATGTAAAACTTTCAAAATTGAAGATCCCTAATACTAAAATATTTGCTGGAATGTAATATCCATCAGGAAAGAGATCGAAATCCCTTGAGCAAAAAACATAGAATACAACAAGAGCATGGATATTGCTAAAAGATTTTAGCTTTTTTTTTTTCCTTTTTTTTGGTGGAGGTTTGCGAGAAAGCTTTCACAGGAATAATAAGTTCGTATCCATGCACAGCTTTTATACATACAAGAGGCAGTTACACCAGAATAGTTGTACAAGACAAAGAAAGAAGACAAATTACCTAGAACTAGCAATGACATATCTTTTTGAATGCTTAAAGAAGAGTTAGACGGAACTTTGTTGCATATTTCTTGAATTAGAAGAATGGGACAGCATCTGAAATTGGGTAGAAGTTATTTGGAGGACCAGGAAATGGACACCAGCCTTATGGAAGAAAGAACTTGTGGTCTGATCATTTGGAGATGGCATAGAAGCCCACAGGTAAGCTGCTGGAAGAAAACAACACCCTTCTTGGGTGTTGGACCGCACTTCATGACTGCTGGAAGGAGAAAGAAACGGCCACCTATAGGAGAGGCAAGGATAAGAGACGGGAAGAGAAAGGGCAGATAGCATCTTAGCGAGAGGAAGGGGCAGCGCTGGAGCTCTTACATCTTCCTGGGATGAAAAAATAGCAGGTGGAAGGAGATGGAGTCGGCCACCACTAAAAATAATCCAGGACACGGGAACAGAACAGCTCTAGCTATTCTTGCAAAACCTAAAATTTTTTTTGATCTTTGTTTGGGATGACTTTCTTACTACTTCATAAAATAGCTTTTTAGTACAAAAATTAAAAAAATTATACTAAAAAGCTTTTTTAAGAATCAGAAAGAAAGTTAGCCCAAACAAAGCCTTACTAAAATCTTCTATTTATATGCCCAGGACAAAAATAAGTGAATAAGTAAAAAAACAAAATAAGAAAAAAGTAAAATAATAAGAAAATGTGGGGAGGACTAGTTGGCTGCTAAACTGATCCAAACTCTGCCTGCATCATTGTCCTTGTCTTGAAGAGGCTTTGTCATAATCGGAAGCCAATACTTCATAATAAGTAGCTAAGACTAAAATGCTGAACATAGCAAAAATTTGATAATCACCGAGCAGTTCTAGTTGATAAGCATTATTGTTGATGTGTTTGATAATGCGAGAAGGACCATCAGCTTTTAGTTTTAATTTGTTATAAGGGACTAGTGCAAATCGTTCCTTTCACATCTTTATCTAGACTAAAGCACCCCTTATAAAGTTCAATGTTTTCTATTTTTGTTGGTAATTGATTAATATTTGATATTTTGTTTCTTAATGTGATCTTGTATAAGTTCATGGAGTTTTTCTAGTTCTTGATTTCGTTATTCAGCATCGGAGTGGCAATCTGTAAGTGTGATAGGAGGCACTAAATTAATAGGGGATGCAGGATTTCAACCATATACAACTTCAAATGGGCTTCATCTTGTGGTTTGACTATGGGACTGATTGTAAGCACATTATACTTAAGGAAGAATTTGACCATCTGTTTGAAGATGTGTAGTGGAGCTAAATTGTGATTTAGTAGCAAGTTTACCCAATACAGTTTTCCAAAAGTGACTAAGAAATTTAACATCTCGATATGATGTGATGGTTTTAATGAAACTGTGTAACTTTACAACCTCTTGGAAAAATAGATTGGCAAGTACGTGGCATCTAATGTTTTGAGGCAAGGTCAAATGTTTTGTGCTTAGGTATGAAATACACCATCTTTGTAAATTAGTCAAGAATAACCGTGAGAAAATCTTTATGAAATTATATGTTGGAAAGGCCTACCACGAAGTCCATACTAACATCAGTCCATGAAAATTATGGAACAAGTAATGACGTGTGATAGAAAAGTCCCCCTCGAACTTACATGAAAATTCAATGAGATGGTGGTAAGACTTGCAAAGGTTTATTGTGCAGAATGTTGGCCATTAAAAAAGAAGCATGATATTAAGTTAAGTGTTGCATAGTTGAGAATGCTCAGGTGGAATAGTGGTTGTACTATTAGAGATGGTAAAAAAATGAGCATTTAAATGAAAAGGTTGTAGCAGCTTCGGTGAAAGATAAGATTAGAGAGAGTCACCATAGATAATTTGTTCACATAAAACAATAGCCTTCCAATGAACGGGATAGGATAGTTGATGCATTAGATTTGACTTATGTTAAGAAAGGTAGAGGTAGACCTAAAAAGACTTGGTTAGAAAATATTAGAAATGACTTTTCTTTATTAGATTTAAATGAGAATTTGACTCTTAACATGACACAATGGAGAAAAAGGATTCATGTAGCCGACCCCACAATTGAGATAAAGGCTTGATATCATTATTCTTCTTGTTGTTGTAAGTAATGTCATGTAGGCACCAAATCCCGATTGAAGTGTCTTAGCTAGATAACATACCTGCACTTCTTTACATAACGATCTTCATCTCAGACAAGTAATGGTAAATGGAACTTTTTTTGGACAATGGCTAATGTTTTGTCTCTTTTGAATTGTCTTGCTAATCCATCATCAAGATGTTCATACAAAATGGCCTCTCTAAATATACATTAAGGTATGCATAGTATTTTTCTAGAGAATTGATAATCATAATTAATATGAAAAATATATAGGGTCCTCATTGAAATACCACCCATATTTTTTAAATCAAAATATTGTTGGTGTAGTTCTTGTATGGTTTTGAATCCCACAATTTTGAGTTGTAAAGAATTGATTAAAAGTAGTCTCCTACTTAAAGCGTTAGCCACTTGATTACATTATTTCATAATTTGTGCCAGAGCATATATGATAGGAAGCTAGGTACTTCATCCACTTAGCTTGTCTTCCTTTTAATTTATTTTGATTGTGTAGGTGCTTAAGAGCCTCGTGATCCTAAAAGAGTACAAATTATTGTGCTAAGAGATGATGATTCCAATGTTATATAACATGCACAACTGCATAGAATTCTTTATCGTAGTTAGAGTACTTTTGTTGGTCGTCATTAAGTTTTTCATTGAAGTGGGTTATGGGATGTCTACCCTGACTTAGAATAGCCCCAATTCATATGTTGGAAAAACAATCAATTTAGATTATCTAATTGAAGTTTGGAAGGGCCAAAACTGGGGCAGAGATTACAAATTATTTTAAATGATTGAAGCTAGATTGTGCCACTTTAGTCCTATACTTGTCAATGGCGAATGATGCACCACGGCGCAAAGTTTACCGGGGAGCAATGGTAAAGAGGGCATGGTGCAGCATGCCATTTTAAACATTGCACAAAATAAAAAATAATTATAAAAAATATGTATTAATATAAACTATCATTAAACTAAAAAATAAACTATCATAATAATGAAAGAAAAATAAAGTCATGCCTAAGTTTAAGTAAACAACATCTGAATATCTCATAATTCAAAACATTACAATCATTTTTTAAAGCATAATGATTTGAGAAAAAATTTAATATACTCTTCTTGGGATCATCATCAGAAGAGGTAAAAAAAGCTACATTATCTTCATCAATATTATCTCCTATTTTATAATCCTCTTCATCATCCTCCACATTTTCATTCTCAATAGTAATAATGTCACTCCTACATGAAGATTAGTTTTCTTTGCCTTTAGATCACTCTTGAATATAGTAGCTTGTCATAAACACCAACAGCTTTTGCAATAGTAGTCCATGTCAAATCTTCTTCCCCGGCAATGAATTTATTTTCTTCATCAGACTCATAGTCCAAATTTTTCAATTAGCCACTCATTTGCATCATCGAAATCGATCAAAGAAATAGGGTCAATCACATCATAATGATTAACATGTGTGAATCAATGCCCTATTATATTTTACATAAACTATTTTTTTAAGGAGAACATGATTCATTATGCTTCTTCTTTTATTATGATGTTGCAATTAAAACATCAATATATTATTATACTATGAACATGCACATAAAGCAACTCGTGCTCTATAAAAATACGTACATGTTCGAATAAACTTCAATTGCATTCACATCCAAATGAACTACAAGTTAGACTAAGGACTGTGATAGCAAAACTTTATGAAAGTGGAGCCCATTATCCATATGCTAACCACCAATCATCAGAAAGAAACAAAAATTTTATTTTCTATTTTTATAGAATTGTAAATCAATCTCAATTTTATGTAATTAATAATACATGGAGATCGGGTAATCCTTTGTCTTACAGGTGGAGAAATACCATATAGACCTTCACCTCTTATATATAACTTATTTCATTACCGATTGTCTTCTTCACCTATATTTTAGATAATCTTCCAATACATGAATAAGGACCATAAGTTATTTCTTTATCTTTGGAAATACTAAGATTAATGAATAAATATTCGGGATTTAAAAAGTGGCCACTCCAAGTAAAGGTCGGTGTAGTTACACTTCCCATCATCTATCAATAATTTTAAAAATTTAATCATATTTATCATTGTTATTAAAGCTTGCAACAATTACCTCTATTTCCCTATCCATTGCTTCATATATATATATATATATATATATAAGTTATTAGGGGCTTCCTTTCTCGGCCGACCAATCTAAGAACCTTCAACAAAAGATTAGTTATTTTTAAGAAACACACAATACTGTTCCAAAATTATTGTTGCAAGAAGGTATGTAGAAAATGTTTTGTCTTTCTCTCTTTTGTATAAGGACCCAAAATGAACTCTTCGCAAGTAGACATTTTCTTCAAATTCAATTATTAATGATGAAAGTACTTTAAAGTTAAGAAAGCTGTTACACAATGAGTCTTGATAGGTTTGACAAATGCTCTTTGATATGTGCGTCTTCACATTAAATCAAGTGAGGCCTAAAATATATAGAATTGTGTCCCGCCACCATTTTCTTAAAGCATTTCCTTAGCTTTTGAATTTTGAAAATGTCTTCTAGTATTAAATCCAAATAGTAATTAGCATAAGGAGTCCAATAAATGTGTGGATATTTGTCCATCAAAAATTTTTTAGTAATGTCTTTAAATTTTATTTTAAGACAATTCTTTTTTTTTTAAAGACAAAATTCATTCTTTATATGAAATAACATGGGTTTAGGTTATGGCAAACTAGCAAGTACATTTTCAGATGTATTATCAATAACAACCTGAATCACAGTATGTGGACTAATAATTTTAATGTATTTACAAAATAGAGAAAAGGACAAAATGGATCCCTCGACTCCTTGTTATATACCAAAATAGTCTCCAACTCTTTTGAGGGATAAATTTAGCCTCAAATCTTTAAAACGGGATACTTTTTTGTCCTAACATCCAATATTAGAGTTAATAGTGTTAAATATAATGATATTTTGGTCATTTTATAATCAAACATTTATTAAATATAATTTTTAAGTAATTATAATTTTTTTAAAATATTTTATTAATTGCTTCTTTAATTAAAAAAGAAATAATACTTTTAATTTTAATTTTAAAAATTTGTCATATTTTATAAAAATATGATATTTATTGATTTAGAGAAATAAAATGCAAATAGATAGTATTTTAAACTTTGTCACACATATTTTTACCAATCATATTTTATAAAAAATATGAATAATTTTTTTTTTAAATAAAAACTAGAATTATTATTATTATTTTATTGAAAGAAATAATTAATAATTTTTTTTAGAAAACTTATAATTAAAAATATTTTTTAAAAAAAATTTCAAAATGCTCTTAAATTTAACATCATTAACTCCATGAATGCAGTACCTCTTGGACAATTCACAGGTCCTTTACTCTTACAACATAGTTTGACCATCTTCATAGTATTTTTGGAAAAATAACTAGCATCTATTGACTTTATGAATGCGGTACCTCTCGGACAATTTATAAGAAAATTAATTAAACCCATCTCATTCCTTGATATTCATCCTGTTGAAGAAATTTTGTTATCCTTAAACGAATTGCATACTCTATCATCGAGTACAACATAATAATGATGATATATTACCCCAAAGGGTAAAAATATAATTTTATTATAGACTTAATGATAAAATTTATAATTTAATAGAGATTCGTACATTAAATATTTAGTTGAATAGGGTTTATTTTATTCTAGGGTACAGACATCCCATAGGGGCAAGCCCCTATGGTTAATTACATTTCAAGCTTTGATGCTTGAGAAGACATTTAATTAAACTAGTGATTTTCTTTTCTTTTTTTATATTTTTTGTTGAGGGTTGCGATTTTGCTCTGCTAGGGTTTTCACCTTTGCAATTTCTGGCCGCCCCCGACGCCTCTTTGGGGTGGATCTCCTCCGGGATGTCCTCCACCACTCCGCCCTTACTTCTTCCCCCCACTTTCAATGCTTCCTCATCTGCTAGCTTCCCTAAAGACTGGAAGAGTCTCATCGCCACTCAGCCTTTGGTTTTGAACGAGTTCACTTCGTCAATCTCCCACGTCCCGACCAAGAATGCCACCGTGCATTTCACTTCAGCTCAGTTCAATGCTGGAGCGCCGGAGTGGGCACTTTCGCTGGTAGGATACTCCATCGGAAGAAGACCATACTATGAAGCCTTACTCTCTACCATCAAAAAGACCTGGTCCCTTAAGGGTTCCCTTTCCCTGCTGACCTTGGAAGATGGATTCTTCCTTCTCAAATTTAACAACAGAGAAGACTATGACATGGCTTGGTCCGGGGGACCACGGTTCTTCTTCGAAAAACCCTTCATACTACAGAAGTGGACACCGGACTTCGTCATTGTTCGCGAAGAATTTCCGTCGATCCCCCTCTGGATAAAAATCAAGAATTTCCCTCTCTCCTGCTGGACTCTGGAAGTAATTTCCAGAATCGCGAGCTGCGTCGGGATCCCTCTTGTCGTGGATGCCCTCACGGCGGCAAAAACCAGACTCACCTTTGCTCGGGTGTGTGTCCAGGTTAGAAGCTCTTCCCCCCTACCTGATGAGATCTTCTACTCTATTGACGGGAAAGTCTCCTCCCTTACAGTCCTTTACGACTGGAAGCCAGCCAAATGTTCCTTCTGCAATTCCTTCATGCACTCCCCTAATGCTTGCCCCTTAAATCCTAACCCTCAACACCCTCAAGTCGAACCCCCCAAAACTCACGGCAGAAGCTCCAGCCGCAATCCGCGCATCCCACCTCCTCGCCTTACCATCCCCCGCCCACCACCGCCATCGACATCCCATCATCCCCAAACCTTGTCCACCCAAAAAGCCAATAACCCCAGCGATAATACCATTGCTCCTATCTCCAACTCCACAACCAACCACTCAATCGTCCCCAATCTCAACTCCCCTTCCACTGAGTCTCCTCCCCATTCCCCGAATCCATCTAATTCCAAAGGAAAATCCAATGTCGCCTCTACCACTCCGACTAAATCTCCCACTAAATCTCACAGCATTCCTATCACCAACAAATTTGACATCCTGACGGACCATTGTGATTCGTTTGCTGCCCATTGCCCTGATCCTGCAAACACCACAATTTCTTCGTCTGATGGTGTTGGGGGCCAAGCTACCCTTCATTCTCTGGGAGCGGCTCCAGGTGGTAATACTGCTTGCTGTTCCTCCATGGGCAATGAAAAACATATGAATGCCAATGTGCCTACCTCCACAAAATCCACAAGATCTAAAGAAGCCAAAAAGGCTACCACCCCCACTTCCAAGTCCCAATGACCAGCCCCCCTTCTTTCGCAGCCTGGAACACTCGGGGCTTCAACTCCCCGGACAAAACCCTGTGCTGTAAAGACCTTGTCAAAAAATTTAATCTTGACCTGTTTTTCATTCTTGAAACTTGTATCTCTCTTGCTAACTCCACCAACAACTGGTTCCTCTCCACCCACTCTATTTTTCCCCATGAAGGATCTTACGATAACTTCAACTGTGCATCACCGGGCAGGATTTGGATAAAATGGAACTCACTTAAGGTGACTTTCAAGCCGCTTGTTACTTCTAGTCAGCTAATTCACGGTTTGATCTCTTCAAACCTTAACAATAATTTCTATGTCACTGTGGTGTATGCCGCTAACTCCATGGAGGATCGAAAAGCTCTCTGGAAAGACATTTTTGATATAGCCAACTCTATTTCTATTCCTTGGATCATTCTAGGTGATTTCAATTGCTGCAGACATTCCAACGAAAAAGCGGGTGGCTCTTTGCTTCACAACAGTAAAATTCTGGATTTTCAGAACTTCATTTTTAAAACCGGGGTCCATGACCTGTCCTCGGTGGGTCATTTTTTCACCTGGTACAACCAAAGGGCTGATAACCCCATCCACATCAAGCTTGATAGGATGCTTGTCAATGATGCATGGCTGGATTCCTACCCGAACTCTTTTTACATTGTGGAGGACCCCCTAATTTCTGACCACTCTCCTATTATCCTGCAACAAGAAGCTACCCCACTAAATAAAAGGAGGTTTCAATTCAAGAACTACTGGACTCTAAATCCAGACTTTTGGAATGAGCTTATTTCCATTTTTTCACAAAGATATCACAGCAGCCCTATACACTCCTTCTACCAGAAGCTTAAAACCCTCAAGCACACTATCAAGTCCAAAACTTGGTCCTCCTCTAATTCCATCAAGAGAGATATTGATGAGTTAACCCAAAGCCAAAGTTCCATTATTTCTCAGCTTTAGACTTATCCGCTTGATCAAGATCTGAATTTGGCTTTAACTGACATTAATCATAAGCTTGCCGAGAGAAATGCAAATTGGACTGAATGGATTATTCAACGGGCTAAAGCTAAATGGCTGTCATCTGGGGAGGATGACCTCAAATTTCTGTATTCTCGTATTAATTTTAGACATAACATTAACTTGATCAAAGTCATCTCCACCAATTCTGGCACTTTCTCCTCTAAATATGAGATTTCTAATGCTATCATTCAGCATTTCCAATCTCCGTTCAACACCCCACCTCCTGCTCATAATCAAGGTAGTCTCTTGCCTATATACAACAAGCTTCTTGAACATCTTATTCTCCAACTTGTTGCTCCCATTACCGTGGATGAAATTAAACATGTGGTCTTCTCCTCCCCTAATCATTCGGCCCCTGGACCAGACGGGTATACTTTTGAATTTTACAAAAAATGTTGGAACATCATTAGCAAGCAGGTGTGTGAGGGAATTATGACTTTTTTCTCTACTGGTTACCTTCCTAAGCAGGCTAAGGCTACGGCCTTAGTTCTTATCCCTAAAAAGCCTCATGCCAGTAACATTTCTAATTACAGACCTATCTCATTATGCAACACTTTCTATAAAATTATTGCTAAAATTCTTGCTAACAGGATGAAAGATGTTATGCCCTACATTATACACCCTAGTCAATCGGGCTATATCCAAGACAAGATTATTTCTGATAACATTCTGTTAGCATCTGATTTGCTTATGGATTTCAATACTAGAGGAAATATTAAATCCTTTTGTGCCAAATACGATATCCATAAAGCTTTTGATACTGTCTCGAGGAATTTTCTACTTAATCGTATGTTGGCCAAAGGTTTCCCGCCTGTGTTTGTTTCTTGGATCAAGGGCTGCATCACTGATGTATATTTTTCGGTCTCTATTAATGGGGAGCTTGAGGGGTTTTTCAATACCTCCTCCGGCCTTAGACAAGGCTGTCCCCTATCTCCGTATCTCTTTTGTTGGGTTATGGATAGCCTGTCCATTCTGTTTGAAGAAGCTGTCAGCAACAATTCATTCCTTGGAATTGGTTCGGGTACTATTTCTATCTCACACCTTCTTTATGCTGATGATTTGTTAGTGTTTGGCAGAGCTTCATTGGACAATGCCCATACTCTCAATCGAATCCTACTTGATTTTGCTGGCTTTTCAGGCCTTAAGGTGAACAGCTCCAAAAGCACCATTATTTTCTCCAATAATGTGGAGGATGATGACAGGATTTCTGACCTTTTGAATATCCCTATTGTTTATTCCCCCATCAAATATTTGGGCATTCCTATCTATTGTAAATGTCTGAAAAAAGCTGTTTTCCAGCCTCTTATTCATAAAATACAATGTTCTCTTGATGGTTGGAAAGCAAAAAACCTCACTATGGCCGGGAGATTACAATATCTCAAGCACACTATTTATAATATTTTGGCTTACTAGGTTAGAAGCACTATCATTCCGAAGGGTTGCAGCAAGATTATAAATAGCATTTGCTCCAAATTTCTATTTTTTGGAGACACCCACAAGAAGAAACTTCACACCATCTCTTGGAAGAATACCTGTATGCCCAAACCTTCTGGGGGTCTTGGCATAACCACCATTGAATCCCTATACTATGCTTTTGGCTGCTCTCTCATTTGGAGGTATTACAACATCAAAAGTTATCTATACACTTGGTGGAAGGAGAATTATGTGTCTTTTTGGAATACTGGCTGTAAGAGGTCCACGGTTTATTGGAAATTCCTCTGTGAGGTGGCTAGAAAGCTTCCTGAAACCTTCAAATTCAATATCAATGATAGCTCCTCCCTGTCCTTTTTTTGGGAGCCTTGGTGCTCAAGCTCTTCTGTGGCTGAACGGTTGAAATCTAAAAACCTGGATCATTTGATTACTCCTCAAAACCTGGCTGTTTCTTCCCTTATTTCTACTGGGAACTGGAATCTTCCCCCTTCCATTCCTCCTAATCTGGCTGCTATCATCAAAGCTATCCCTATTACTAGTTCATTGGCCAATTGTGGCTGGCACAACAAAGAAAAACCGAATTTTAAATCGTTTATTAAGTCATACTTCTCTGATTGCCCGTTTGTTCCTTGGTTTAAACATGTTTGGCACAAACACTTTGCTCTTCATTTTTCGACTTGCTGCTGGATGGCTTTTAAACATAAACTTAAGACTGTTGACATTCTTCTTACCTGGGGAATTCTTGTGAATCCGATTTGTTCTTTCTGCCATCTCTATGAGGAAAATCACAACCACCTCTTTTTTGAATGCAATTACACTTTTCAAATTCTTAAAAAGGTCTTTCCTTGTATGACCAGCATGCTCTTTCGTCCGAACCTTGGACAAGTTTTCTGTCATATTGATGACAGGGAAACGGATATTAGTAGAAAGAATTATTGCTTTTTGCTCCTCTGTGCCACAGTCTACTATATATGGAGAGCCTGGAATGATCGGATTTTTGGAAACTCTGTTGATTGTCATTCTACCATTTTAGCCAATATTAAACGTGCTGTGTGCTTCAAGACCTCCAAGCTGAAATGATCTTCTCACACTCTATTTTGATGGGGTCTGTTTGGTTTCTTTGGTTAAGGTTCCTGACCGGGCTGCACATTATGTTCTTCTATGCCCAGATTGCCTGTTATCTGCTGCTAACCAAGAATGTGCATCTCCTGGAGGGTCTTCTTTGGCAACCAGGACCTGCCTTTTTGAAGGACGATGATGATAGCAATAATTATATGATCCCCTTGGACGGCCATTTTGGCAACCAGGGGAGTTTTTCTTCCTTCTGGATGAGTTTTGCGGCCGCTGAGAGTCCCACTTCAACACTGATATTGCATTTCTGAGTCCTTTTTTTCCATTATTTTACTCTTGTTTTTTGTTGTTAAGCAGCCTTTTTTTTGCTGATAGGTCTTGGTTGTCTTCTCAATCTGTTGGCTGACAACCTTTTACTTTCTTTTTGTAACTCTTTTTCATCAATGATACGGTCCTAGGCCCCAACTTTACCCAAAAAAAAATATTCCTTGTATATCCTATTGCATTTGTCAAAGTGATGAATGAAAAGACTGTCACAGACCTTAAAATGGACACATATAAGCTCAGCACTGATAAAATGGTGTTATGAGGGTGCAATGATAAGGGCAAGAAGAATTTAAATTCAATCACACACCTTTTATAGAAATGAGAGTTGATAATAAAAGCTGAATTTCACATTATTGGTCTAAGGATACCCTTCACTTTAAGGTAGGCTCTTGATCCATGAGTATAGGATGGTTCCATCTTCCCTACAAAATTGCATCAAGTACTAGAGAGATTGAATTGAATACATGATTAAGGGTGATCTTCAACTATTCTCTATTCATGAGATTGAGATCTACAAAGATAATGTATACTACACACCCAAAGGGTAAACTAGCTATCCTTTAAATGATATATTAATTAAAGTGGAGAAAATTAGCGAAGAAAACTTAAAAAAAAAATCCAAGGAAATGAAGGAGAAAAAGAGAAAAATAAAGAAAGAAAATCATTAAATAATGAAAACGACATTGAGGGTGTGATCTTTAAACCTCCAAATATTTTCAGTCAAAGAGGTGGGAGGATGGCCCAAAGAGCGCATGGTCAAGGTAGATCTTAACTTGAAATTAAACATCCCTAATATACATTGATTTGGAGTCTAGGCCGGATGATGACTCGAAAGTATGGGATGTAAGAATTTCTTTTGATTATAAAAAGATAAATCATCCTCCAAATTTTGATTTTGCTTTAGAACAAGATAGTAATTTAGAGGATGATAATCTAAAAGTTTAAAATCATGAGCTTTAATAAATTATGTATAAAAAATTAAGCAGGAGAATTAAAGCCTTAAACTTGACCCCACTATCTGCTGGCAGGTTGCAGGGTTAGTTATTAAGGACTTTCCTATTTTAGATGGTAAAGTTAGAAATGTCTAGAAGTTTTTCGTGGATTCTACACCTCAAGGAAGGAAGATGATGTAATCCTTGGGGAGGCTATTTTCAATGAATTAATGGAATTACCCCTTAGCTACTTTCTTATGTGCACAAAGAATTATGTCTCTAAAGGTCTCATATTGTGTTAATGAACCAAGGGTATGCCAAATACCACAAGAGCCTCTATCATGCAAAAGATAAAAGAAATATGTGTACTAGTATCAGCTTTGGTACTGTTAGTTCATTTGATTATGATGAGCATTATCTTGCGATAACAAATCATCTTTAATATGAGAAGGTCCCTATAGAAATTATGAACCATCTCAACATGCTTTCTTTAGAGATATTAGATGGTCTTGATGAACTTCAAATTTAGTAAGCACCTCCTAAATTTGAAGAAGAAATTAAATTAACAATAGATGAATTAAAAGAGATTAACTTTGGATCAAAAGATGACCCTCGCCCTATCTATATTCATCATCTCTATGATAAAGATGAATGAAAGGATCTAATTCAACTTCTCTCTAAGTTTAGGGAAAAATTTGCCTAGGCATATGGCAAAATGTTAGGATTGTCCACTAACATAAAAGTTTATAAACTTAAAATTAGATATTATGCCATTCCTACCAAGCAAGCTCCCTAAAGAATACATCAGGATATCAAGCAACAAGCCATTTATGGAATCAAGAAATTGGGAAATACTAGATTTATTTAACATGAAAATATTCCTCTTATGTAGCAAACATTCTAGTAGTTTGAAAGAAAAATTGCAAATTTGGATCTGTGTTGATTAGAAGGATCTAAGTAAGGAGTTCCAAGGATTTGTTTCATTTACCCATACCTGAGCTCAATGTGGGAATTGATTCTTTGCATGTTATTTTCACTTTTACGGATGGGTCATCTAGCTATAATAAAATAAGGATGGCACATAAAGATGAGAGGAACACTGCATTAAAAACTCCTTTAGAGATCTTTTGTTATAACGTGATGTCACTTATGAAAGTTCGTGAGGGGTGTTAAACCCTAAATAATTAGCCCGAGGCTAACCAAGAGGGGGGTGAATTGGTAATTTTAAAAAATCTTATAAAAAAATATTATGATCTTTTTAAATATTTTAAAACAAAACAATAACCCTTGATGAGGAAGAAAAAATAATTTTCACGATAATAATATAATTAAAATTTTTAATCACAAAACAAATCACAAAAAAGTGTGAAAATAAAATGCAATAAAAGTAATAAGAAAGAACACATTGAAATTTATAATGATTCAGTCAAATCTGACCTTTGTCCACTCCTTGGAGACTCCCTCTTTAAGTATTGCACTAAATGGAAGTGACTCTCATTTTTCCCCCACAGCAAGGTAGAGAAGCCCTTACAAAATCTATCCATCGACATGGTGAGGTAGAGAATGTTAAATCTTTTTACTCCCTCTTGGAGTAGGCAGAGAACTTGAAAATCGTTTTTCACCCATTAGTGATGAAAAAAAACCCAAAAATCCTTTTAGTCCCTCTTGGAGTAGGTAGAGAATATGGATCTAATATTGAAGAAGATCTCCCTAGAATCACCAAGGAACCAGAGGAGAAACTCGAAAAAGATAACAAATACCTTGTTTGGAATAACTTTTGTGATTCATGAAAGTTCATTATGGATGTTAAGCCCTTATAAACTAGCCCGAGACTAACCAAGAGGTGGGGTGAATTGGTGTCTTAAAAATTCTCAAATAGAAATCATAATTTAAATCAATTAATCATTCACCAGAAAATAAAGTGCAGAAATTAAATGCGAAAAAGCAAATAAGAAAGTGCACACCATATTTTATAGTGGTTAGGTCGACTTGACCTACCTCACTCCCCTGAGCCTCTCCTCCAGGTATTGCACTAAAGTCAGTGTCTCTCCTTTAGCCCCCACAATGAGGTGCAGAAGCCTAAATAAAACTCCTTTCCACCAACCCTGGGGAGGCAGAGAACCCAACTTCTTTTGCTTCCTCCTAAAGCAGGCAGAGAACCTGATTCCTTTTGCTTCCTCCTGAAAAAGGTAGAGAACCTTAATTAATCGTTGAAGTTGACCTCTCTAAAACCTCTAAGGAACCAGGGATGATAACTAGAGAAGACGACTTGGATCCTTGCTTGGAGCAACCTTTGTGAAACCCCTCATAAACTCCCCCTCACAAGATCCTCTCTCTCTCTCTCCCAAACTTTCCCTCTCCTCTTGGCTCTCTAAACTCAGGATAGCACCAAAAGATCTAATCTTTTGTAAATAAGATGTCTTATATAGAAGGGCTTCAAATTTTCCCTAAATTGCAACAAACTGATAAAGATCGTGCATATCATCCTTTACGATCAGTATAAATTCGGCTTAATCTGCTAGGATGATTTGGGGGAGGCCAGAAAATTAGATGATCTATTTGTTCAGATCATCCAGTATGATAGGACATCATCCTGTACGATCAGTTTAAAAATATCAAGAATCATCAAGACCATTACCCTGTTTGGCTAGAATTTTTATATTGGATGATGAAAAAATAACTGATCATCTAGGATGATTTTTTTATCATCTTGTATAATTAGTTCAAATGCATATCATTTAGAATATCATTCTGGTCATCGAGGAAGAAACTATAATTTATTTAGCTGATCATCTAAGATGATCTTGTGCTCGTCCTGAATGATATGATCGATCAATCAAATCTTAATTGCTTTCCTTAATCATTTAACTAATTTAGGTATAATTGTAATACATAATCCAGGATGATGTCCTGGATGATATACAAAAATAATAACATTCCTAAAAGAGTTTGCAGCTGATTCTTTCTAATTTGAGCATATCATCCAGGATGATGCTAATATCATCCATGATGATTTGCTTAATTTTGGATGCCTTAACCAAGATACACTAATTAGGATTTTTATTTTTAACTGATCATCCAGAACAATTTAGGATCATCCCAGATGATATGATCAGAAATAAAAAAACTGTAAAAATAGACATATTTTTCCCCCTGGAGTGTGTGTGCAAGGTTACTTAGCATCATGACCCATTTTGTTACATTTGACTCAAGAAAAGGTAATAACACTTGACATACACTTATAGACTGACTCAGTACTAATCTACACAATTAGGAACTATCTTTATTTTCAATTAACCTTGTAGACCTGAAATGTTAGTAAGTAGGGCAATCATAAAAAAATAGAAGTGTAAGAAATGTTTGCTATCATATAAATTATAATCTATGAATCTAGATTTTCAACAATCTCCCCTTTTTTGATGATGGAAAACATTTGGTAGAAAATTCAACTTAAACAGTTAATTGAAACATAATGTGAAGGAAAACATTCAAATTTTACTAAAATAAAATAGATTGTGCACACACTAAACAAAAGTAGAAAATAATAGTACAATGAAACAACCTAAACACTACCACTTCTCCCTCTTTTAACATCACAAAAAGGAGGAGAAAACTAGAAAAAAAAAGAATAAAAAATACAAAAGGAAAACAACATCACAGAAAATATCACAAGGAAAATAACATACAAGTATGAAGAGCCATAATCATCAGAAGGATGTGGTGGTGGCGGCTAAAAGAAATCAGAAATAGCATCAAACTACTCTCCAAACCAGGCCATGTCCTGGTCGTGCAGTTACAGTTGGTGAGTCATGTACACATCAAATCTAGTGACATCCTCTGCATGTTGATGCTCCTATGCAGCAATATAAGAGTTGAACCTGGCCTTCCCCTAGTAAAATTGCTCCACCAACTGATCCAGTTGTGAGTGCTGGTCGATCAGAGTAGGTGCAAGAATAAGTGCAGGAGCAGCTTCCTCCTCAGCTCCCTCAGCTTCCTCATGCTCTGGGTGGAGATGAGTACTGTGAATTATGTGGAAGGAGCTATTGGTGTAGAAGGCAGGCTAAAAATTAGGTGGTGCATATATTAAAGATTGTACTTGGTTTCCAGGATAGAGACTATGATGTGTCCTAAGGAAAGGTTAGGCTTCCTTTTATTCCCTAGATTCCTAATGCTAGTGGGATGCTCAATGTAACAGAAAAGAAAATTAGCAACATTGAATTCCCTATAGGCCATGATGTAGAAGGTGGTGATTGAAAGAAGAGGAGTTATATGGACACGATCACCAGCTTTGGGAATCCCTAAGGTACAAAGTACATGTTAGATTGTCCTATTATCCTTTACTAAGGTGCTAGATGCCCCATCATGATATGAGACAAGAGTGTTTCTCAGAAGGTGATTGGCAGGAGCGTAGTATAATTAGGATCTTGAGATAAGAGGTGAAGCTTATCTCTAGTAGTGGACAATTGGAGGAGTTCATGGTAGTCCTAATAGTTAATTTCAACAGGGATTTTGTTAACATAAGATTAAAGGGCAGTGTAAGTGGAGTTTATCCTAAGGCATGCAAAAAATTCAAAAAGAAGTTTAGAATTGAAGGGCAAGGTGAGGGTAAGAATAAAGGTGAGGTAGGTGTTGGCTAAATGATTAACGATAGGTTAAGTGAGCATATGAGGGTTGATAGTCTCAGACAGAGTGATCCCAGCTATCTTATAATGAGGATAGGTGGCTTGGTCAGTTGCATTAGTTAATCGAGGGTCAACAGTGGCCCTCGAAGAACTTCTAACCAATATTTTGGAATGCTTGCCACTCGCCATTAAACAAATAAGGGAGTGGTAGGAACATTATCAAGGAATGAAGAAGGAAAAGTGTGAAGAAAATGGTTTAAAATGGTTGTATATAAAGAATCAGCAATATCATCCAGTACGTTTAGGCAAAATCACAACGTCTGGGATAATTAGTCAAAAAAGAGGTTATATCATCCAGGACGATCAGACATCATCCGGCACGATTAGAAATATGCGATTGTCCTGAGGAAACATGTTGGATGATCATTAAAAATGTAGATCATCCATGATGATTAGGTGGATCATCTAGGATGATCGACAATAATGGATCATTCGTATGAATTTAAATTATGTAACATCTTTTCCAGGTGGATTGTCCAGGATAAATAGGTGGATCGTCTAGGAAAATCACAAATAACTGAAGCAGACTTTAGTTAGATCATCCAAGATAAAGTGGTTTGTCTAAGATGATCATAGATAATTGAGCAAGATTTGATCAGATCATCCGGGATGATGGGTATCGTCCATGATGATCTTAAATGATTGATTCAGATCAACCGTCAGACGAATGAGGAAGGGTGGATTGAATATATTATCTTGGATGATAGAAATATCATCTAAGATGATGTGACCAAAAAAATAAAAATTTGATGATGTGGAGGGAGGTGATCAGAAGGTGTCCCAAAACATAAGAAACTAGAAAGAACAAAATATAAAACAACAAAAAGATGATAAAAATGACAAAAAGAATGAATTTTTTTTTATCAAAGCAAGAATATGATAAATTTTTGATTTGATTGGATTAAAAATTTGTAAGAAAATGAATTAACATCATAGAAATAAAAAAAATGATAGAACAACCGATCCTTTTGACCCTAGCTCTAACATCTTTTAGGGCAAACCATATTTTGGAAAGAAAGATCTAACTTAGAAAACGCAATTAGATAAGAAAATGTGATCCGTTCAAAACTTGGTTCTAGAAAAATATCTTATAGAATAATATACTAAAGTAATTAGTCATAATCATGAGTTTCAAAATCAAGTCATTTAAAATATCAAGTGACACATGAATTCTTCTAAGATTTAAAGGTTTTAATTAGAATGAACCTTGCTTTCTTGTGGGCTCATTTTGTGCCTCTTGTCAATTGGTTGTTGCACTTTGCACATCTTTTAATTTTTTGATAAACTTTGTGTATCTTTAATTTTTTTTGGCGGGCATTGCGCATCTTTTAAGTTTTTCTTCTTTGTGGACTCATTTTATGCCTCTTGTCATTTTTTCAAGCTAGATCCCTTTCAAAACTTTTAAATACTCTTAGTTGTGAGAAAATCTTCTAGATATTAGAGATGAAAAACTCACTCTCTAATATAAGGAAGAGTAAACTACAAAGTAGAATCAAATTCATATGATAAATATAATGACAAGATTATAAAGCAAGAAAGTTATTTAATGACTTTCAACATTATTTATATAAGATAGATTATTATATCAAGATAAAAAAAATCTCAATCACAAAGCCTAGTTGTTAATTTGAGATAGGTTATGTTTAGAAAAGAAAATTACACTGCTAAAAGAAGTTATACGAAGGGAAACAATCAATGGGGTTTGTCCCTTTAACTGATTTAGGGATGTCAAACATTAACTACAAAATTTTTAAAACAAAAAATAAGGCATAAAATATCATTTCGGCTGTGACCAAAAGAAAAAGGAAAAAGGTAAAAGAAGAAAACTAAAACAACAAAAATGAAAACATGAGAAAAAAATAATAAAAATATATAATTAAAACTAAAGATAAAGGAAAAGTCAGAAACAAAAGAAAGAAAATAAAATAATAACCTACATATCAGAAAATATAAAATTTAGAATTCAGTAAGAATCAAGTTCAAGAATTTAAGTTAATCACACCCAATCGGGTCCTTAAGAAACTGAATGTGTCAAAGGCTAGTGGTTTAGTAAAGATGTCAACCAGTTAATTCTCAGTTTCCACATGTTATAACTCAATTTCTTCTTTTATAACATAGTCTCTAATAAAGTGATGCCTTATGTCAATGTGTTTAGTTCTTAAATGTTGGATAGTATTTTTAGAGATGCAGATGGCACTAGTGTTATCATAAAGGATTGAAATTGTGCCTACAGGTAATCCTAAATCTAGAATTTATTGCTTCAACCAATGGACTTAGACCACACAACTTACTAAAGTAATGTACTAAGCTTCAGCAATGGAAAGTGAAATAGAGTTTATTTTCTACTGGATCAGGAGACTAAGGATTGTCCTATAAATTGGAAAATACCAAAAGTTCTCTTTCTGTCCACCCTACACCCTATAAAATCACAATAAGAATATTCAATAATCTTAAAAGAAGTGTTGTGCATAGGATACCAGATTCCTAAGTTTTAGGTCCCTAAGAGATATCTAAGGATTCTCTTAACTGCAGTTAATTGGGATTTTTTAGGATTAGCTTGAAATTTAGCACAAAGATAAATGCTAAATACTATATCAGATCAGCTAGCAGTTATGTAAAGTAGTGATTCAATCATTCCCCTGTACTACTTTTGATCAACATATTTTCCCTTTAGGTCCTTATTCAACTGAACACTGGAGGTTATGGTAGTATTTATTGGCATGGCTTTATCCATTTTATATTTCTTCAAGATGTCCTTAATGTACTTTAACTTATTTAGAAAGGTTCTATCATCCAATTGTCTTATGCCAAACCCCAAAAAGTATGATAACTCTCCCATCATACTCGTCTCAAATTTTTTGCTCATTATTTTAGAAATATTATCACATAGTTTTTTATTAGAAGATCCAAAAATTATATCATTAACATTGATCTGAAAAATGAGTAACTCATCTCCTACTTTTTTCAAGAAAATCGTGGTGTATACGCTCCCCTTAGCAAACTCCCTCTCTAATAAGAATGTGCTAAGCCTCTCATACCAAGCTCTAGGTGCCTGTTTTAATCCATATAAGGTTTTTTTTTTTAATTTGTAAACATGATTTGGAAATTGGGAACACTCAAAATGTGGGGGTTGCTCTACAAACACATCCTATTTTATTACCTTATTTAAAAAGGCGCTCTTTACTTTCATTTGGAAAAATATTAAATCCCTTATAATAGGCAAAGGCTAGTACCACTCTAATGGCTTCTAATCTAGCTACAGAGATAAATGGTCTCCTCAAAATCAATCCCTTCTATTTGGTTTTACCCCTTAGCCACTAATCTTATCTTATTCCTAACCACTACACTAGAATAATTCATTTTATTCTTAAAGACCCATTTGGTTCCCACTACACTTTGATTCTTAGGTCTTTCTACTAACTCCCAAACATCATTCCTCATAAATTGGTTAAGTTCTTCTTGCATAGCTAATATCTAGAATTCTTTAGAAAGGGCTTGATTGATGTTAGTGGGTTCAGTCTTTGAGATAAAGGCTGAGTGATTCACTTCCTTCTTAAGTTAATATCTAGTTCTAACACCTGTAGAAAGGTCACATAAGATTAGTTCTTTAGGATGATTTGAAGAATATCTCCAAATTTTAGGTAAAGTGTGTCTAGGTTCTACCCTTTTCTCCATATTTGAATTTTCTACTCGGTTAATCTCCCCTACTCCTTTAGTGTTTTGAGGCTCTATCCTTTTCTCTAATTTTTTAACTCCTTGGGTAATCTCCCCAACATTATCTTCATCCTCAACTCTAGACTTCTTAGGGTTAGATTTATCAAACACTACATGAGTAGTTTCCTCCACCACTAAAGTCCTCTTGTTAAACACCCTAAAGGATTTCCTAACACTTAAATATCCTAAGAACACCCCTTCATTAGATTTTGGATTAAATTTTCCTAAGGGTGGCTTCCCATTATTAAGAATGAAAACCTTACAGCCAAAGACATGGAGGTGGGATTGGTTGGGTGTCCTATCCTTAATGATCTCATAAGGTGTCTTATCTAATTTGGCTTTAACATTCATCATATTAAACACATAATAAGTTGTGTTTAGCGCTTCAGTTCAAAAGTATTTTTGAAGTGAATACTTAGTAAGAATGGCTCTAACAGCTTCAACTGAGGTCCTGTTCTTCCTTTAAGCAACCCCATTCTATTGAGGGGTCTTAGGAGCTGAGAAGTTGTGACTAATCGCTTTATCCTCATAAAAGTCTCCAAATCTCTCATTTTCAAATTCTCTACCATGGTCACTATGGATGGTCAAGATCTCATAGCCTAGCTTTTTTCTGAATCTAAGTGGAATGATCTAAATTCATTAAAAGACTCACTCCCGTGTGATAAAAATTTAATCCAAGTGAACCTCGAGTAGTCATCAATAATTACAAATCCATAGAATTTTCCCCCTAAGATGGCAATGCTTATGTGTCCAAAAAAATCCATGTGAAGAACTTCTAAAGGTCTAGACGTACTAATTTCCTTAATGGAATGTAAAGAGGGTTGAACATAATTCCTTAGTTGACAGGCATCACACAGGTGGTCTTTATTGAACTTAAGCTTGGGGACACCTTTAACTAGGTCTTTTTTGGATCATTTTCCTAAGAATTTTTATGTTAGCATGATATAACATCCTATGCCACAACCAAGACTTATCATCGACATTTTTTAAGCAAAATGAAGTAGCATATTCAATGTTATTTAAATCAAGCATGTAAATATTGTTAATCATTTTTTCCTAAAACATAATATTATTATTCAAGCTAATGATTCATGTATTTGCCAAAAAATTTATAATAAAGCCCTTATCACAAAGCTGACTGATGTTGTGCAAATTGTGTTTCAAGCCATCTACAGGCAAAACAGTTTCAATTAAAAGGTTTTTAGAGTTTTTTATTATACCTACACCCACCACTTTCCTGGTGGTATTGTCTCCAAGAGTGACCTTGCCTCCAGCCCTCACCACCAGTGAAACAAATTGGTTTGAATCTCTAGTCATGTGTCGTGAGCATCCAATGTCCAGGTACCACATGCTCTTATGAGGTCTTTTGTGAGAGCACACCTACAAAATCATCAAACATCATATTTAGGAACTTAAATAAGTCTTCTTATGGAAAGAAGAATGCAATAGATGTATGTTATACTATAAATCATGCAATTTGGGTCTCCACACCCAATGTTTACTATGGTGAATAGTGCAAGTGTGTGAAATATATCTAACATGCCACATGAAAAACATCTAACACTAAGAAATGGGTTTATTAATCTATTTTGGTTATAATGTCTCTTCTAAGTTTCAAAACTTTTGGCTTTGGATCAAGATTAAAAAACTATTCAAGTGTGGGTGGAATCCAGTTTTCCTCAAGTGCTTTTAATTTAGCTTTAAAAAATAAGTTAACACTTTCTTAAACAGCATTATCTACTTTCAAATAGTGCTCCCAATTCTCATATTCATTAATATATATTTTAAAATAATTTTCAAGTGTAGTGTGAGATGTTTTCAATGAATCCTGCTCAATGACCAACTCATAATAGTTTTTATATAACTCATCAAACTCATTAAGTAATGACATATGCTTGCTATCAGGTGTAGAGTGATGTGTAAGTAAAACTTCATGCTCTTTTGCAAATTTAAAAGTTCTAATTTAAGGCTAGCATGTAATTTCTTATGTTTTCTATATAATGCATAAATTTTCTCATAAACTTTAAGTAGTTGATAATAGTTTAGTTGATAAACCTCTTTTTGGTCAGGCTGACCAAGATGATCATCCGCCATCAAACACAGGTTTGTTTTTTCCTCTTCAACTTCAGCCTTAGAGGAGTTAGATATAGAATCCACCTAGAATGACTTTTGAAATTGCTTCTTGTCCTTCCTGAACTTGGGTTTTCCTCACCCTTCTCCTTGCTTGGGTGAGCCTTAAGTGTAGGATAATCAGATTTAACTTGTTCTAACTTCCTACATTCAAAATAAATCATATCAATAGAACTTTTAAAATTCTTGCTACCCTTACATTTATTCCACTTTTTATGATACTTTTGATTCTTCCTTAGAAAACTTTTGAGTTGTCTAGTGATTATGGTAACATCATCGATCTAAGACCTGGAAGAATTAATATGTATATTTTTAGACTTTAGTGTCACAGTCTTCTCCTTTTTTTCACCTGCATCAAGTTGTCTTTAATTCACTCCTTGCTCATAAGCAATGAGTGATTCAAGTAAGTTATACATAGAATAAGTATTCAAATCCTTAGATTCAATTATTGTTGTAATCTTAGCATTAAAAGAAGAAGACGAGCATCTCAAAATTTTATTAACTTTTTTATAGTTAGTTATCTGTCTTCCTAAGGCATATAGTGAGATGGAAATTTGAGTAAACCTTGTATACATATTAGATATTGATTCACTATGTTTCATACAAAAAAGTTCGTAGTCATATAGTAAGATACTCATCCTAGATTGCTTAACTTCATTTGTCTCTTCATAAGTAATATACAATCTATCCCATATTTCTTTACCAATAGCTCAAGTTACGACGTGTATGTAATCTTTTGATTTTAAAACACAAAAAAAAAATAGTTTAAACATTTTGCATAGAGTTATGCTAATTCCCTATCATCAAAAGTCCATTCAGTAAATAGAAGTTCAATTTTTATGCTATTGATTTCACGATTTGGTGGTGAATATCTATCCTTTATAAGCATCCACATACAATAGTCAATAGATTGTAAAAATATGTACATTTGAGTTTTACAAAAATCAAAAGGTATATTATTAAATAAAGGTGGTCTAATAATAGAATACCCTTCTGCAGTATTACGATTATCAAAGATATCTATGGATCATAATTTATGAATCTTGCTCTGATACCACTTAAAAGTTTGTTAGGGATTTTATGCCCTTATAAACTAGCCTGAGGATAACCAAGAGGGGGGTAGGGTTGAATTAGTGTTTTAAAAAATCTCAAATAGAAATCACGATTTAAATCAAACAATCATTCACAAAAAATAAAGTGTGGAAATTAAATATGGAAAAGCAAATAAGAAAGAGCACATCAGATTTTATAATGGTTCAGTCAACTTGACCACGTCCACTCCCCGGAGCCTCTCATATGGATATTGCACTAAACTCAAAGTCTCTCCATTTTCCCCCAGAGCAAGGAGGAGAAGCCTGAATAAAAATCCTTTTGCTTCCTCCTGAAGCAGGCAGAGAACCCCAACTCCTTTCACTGCCTCCTAAAGCAAGTAGAGAACCTTGATCAATCGCTAAAGTAGACCTCTCTAAAACCTCCAAATATTTAGGGATGATGACTAGAGAAGACTACTCGGATCCTTGCTTGGAGCAACCATTGTGAAACCCCTCACAAACTCCCCCCCACAAGATCCTCTCTCTCTCTCTCTCCAAAGCTCTCCCTCTCCTCTAAGATCTCTTAGGCGAGGACAGTAGTAAAAGATCCAATCTTGAGTAACTAAGAGGTCTTATGTAGAAGGGCTTTAAATTTGCCCTAATTTGTAACAAACTGATAAAGATCATTCAGGACGATCAGATCGTCTGGTATGATCATTTCAAATTCAACTCAATAAGCTAGGATGATATGGGGAGGTTGGATGATTAGATGATTTGATTGTTTAGATCATTCAGGAAGATAGGACATCGTCCTATATAATTTGTTTAAAATGTCAAGAATCGTCAAGACCATCGCTCTGTTCGGCTAGACTTTTTATATTGGACGATGAAAAATAATTGATCGTCCTGGATGATTCTTTGATCATCCTATATGATTAATTCAAATGAGTACATATCATCCAAAACATCATTTCGGTCATCTAGGAAGAAACTAAGGTATGTTTAGCTGATTGTTTAAGAAGATCCTGCGATCATCCGGGATGATATGATAAATCAATCATACCTGAATAATTTAGGCATAATTATAATGCATCATCCAGGATGATGTCCAAAAATAATAATATTCCTTAAAGAGTTGGCACCTGATTTGTTTTTATTTGAGCATATTATCCAAGACGATACTAATATCATCCATGACGATTTGCTTAATTTTGGCTTCCTTAACCAAGATGTCCTAATTATTTTTTCTATTTTTAATTGATTGTCTAAGAATATTTGAGATTATGTTGTATGATATGATACAAAATATAAAACTCCAAAAATAGATAGAATTTTTCCCCTAAGTGTGTGTGTGCAAGGTTACTTAACATCAACACCCACTTTGTTACATTTGACTAAAGAAAAGGTAAAAACACTTGACTTACACTTATAAACTAACTCAATCCTAATCTACCCAATCTTGAGCTGGCTTGATTTGCAATTGCCTTGTGGACCTGAAAAGTTAGAAGGAAAAGCAATCGAAGAAAAATAGAAGTATAAAAAATGTTTACTATCATAAAAATTATTATCTCTGATTTGCAATTTCCTTGGATAATGAGTAATTCATCTCCTACAATTTTAAAAAATAGGGTGATTTCTACGCTCCCCTTAATAAAGGTTATTTCTAGTAGGATTATACTTACCCTTTAATATTATACCATAGGTGCTTGTTTTAGTCCATACATTACCTTTTTTAATTTGAACACAAGATTATAAAATTATGAGTTTTCAAAACTTAGGGTTATTCAATATACACATCTTCTTTTATCACCCAATTCAGAAATACACTCTTGATATCCATTTGGTAGAGTTTGAATCCCTTAAAATAAGTAAAGTCTAGTAGCATTCTAATAGCTTCCATTCTAGCTATAGGGGCAAAAGCTTCTTTAAAATCAATCCCTTTTATTTGAATATAACCATTAGCCATCAATCTTACCTTATTCCTCACTAATACTCTTTAATCATTCATTTTATTTTAGAATACCCATTTAGTTCCAACCACACTCAGGTCCTTAGGTCTTTTAACTAGCTCCATAACATCATTCCTTAAAAATAAATTCAATTATTCTTTCTTAGCTAAGATCCAAAATTCATTAAATAAGGATTGATTTAGGTTGGTCGGTTAGATCATTGAAATGATGGCAGAGTGGTTTACCTCTTTTCTAAGTTTATGCCTAGTTTTAACACCTTCGGATGGGTTTCCTAAGATTAGTTTTTTAGAATGACTCAAAGAATATCTCCAATCTCTAACATTTCCTCCAGATTTGTAGATTCTAATCCTTGGGTGTCTTCTATAACCTTCTCTTCTTCTACCCTAAACCCTCCCAAATTATCAAATTCATCAAATACAACATGAGTGGTCTCCTCAACTACTAGTGCTCTTTTATTGAATACTCTATAGGATTTTCCAACACATGAAGTAACCTAGGAACACTTCATCAAATTTTGGGTCAAACTTTTCTAGTTTAGACATCCCATTTTTTAGAATGAACACTTTAGATCAAATGATATGGTGGTGAGAGAAGTTGGGTATCCTGCCCTTCAGAATTTTATATGGTGTTTTGTTTAGTTTAGATCTAACATTCACCCTATTAAAAGATAACAGGCTGTATTCATAACTTCTATCCAAAAAGTATTTTGGAAGTGAGCATTCAACTAACATGGATCTAATGATTTTTACTAGAGCCTTGTTCTTTCTTTTAGCTATCCTATTCTGCTGAGGGGTCCTAGGAATTGTATACCCCATGCACCTGACAGAAAGATTTAAATTTCTCATTCTGAAATTCTCCACCATGTTTACTATGAATGTTTAGTATTTCACAACCTAACTTCCTTTGAATCCAAGGGAAAAAATACTTAAACTCCTTGGATGATTCAATTTTATGAGAAAGAAATCTAACCCAAGTAAACCTCAAATAGTCATCAATGATCACATACCCAAAGACTTTTCTTCCTAAGCTTAAACTGATAACAAGTCTAAAGAGATCCATGTGTATGACTTCTAAGGGTTTGTTAGTGTTTATATCTTTAACTGAGTGGAAAGAGGATTTGACTTGTTTTCCTAATTGACAGACATTACACAGGCGCTCTTTTGTGAGCTCTTGTTTGGGAAATTTTCTTAAAGGTTTTTCATGGTTGCATGACATAATCTCCTAAGACACAACCAAGATTTATCAGCAACAATTTTTAAGCAAAGAGTAGTGCAGATTTAATGCAATTTAGATCATGCATGTACATTTTATTGATTCTCCTTCCCTATAAGATAGGTTTGTCATTTAAGCTTATTATGCTGTTGGTAAATAAGAATTTGATGTTGAAGCCTTTATCACAGAGCTAGCTTATGTTTAGTAGGTTCTATTTTAAGCTATCTACCAATAAAGTATTTTCAATGATAAACTATTTAGAGTTGCTAAATATACTGACTACACCACTCTCCTGGTGGTATTATCTCCAAGTATTACCTTGTCTCCTACCCTACCCTTCAGTGAAATGAATTGTTGCATCTCCAATCATATGCCTAGAACATCTACTATCCAGGTACCACATGCCCTCATGAGGTCTTCTGTGAGAGTAACCTTATAAACTCATTAGATGATAGATTTGGGAACCCAAATAGGTTTGAGCCTTTTCTTTTACAAAGAAGAATGAAATGCATGCATGTTATGCTATATATTTTGATCTTTTGGTCTCCACACTAAATATTTTTTATGGTGAATGATGCAAGTGTGAGAGATATATCCTAGCATGCCATAAGAAAAACATCTAACACTAGGAAAAGGATTTACTAATCTATTCGGGTTATGATGCCTCTTCCAAGGCTTAAATGATGCATATTGATCTCATGGATTATGTAACTCTTGCATTATAGGTGGTTTTTATTTTCTTTGAAAAAAGTTAATTTATTTTCTAAAAACTTATTTATATTTTCAATAATTCACTTTTCTATTTTTAAAGCATGCACTCTACTATTTAAAATAATTGCAAGAGTATCTAAGTCCTTTGCATTTTCTAGTTCAACATGTAAACTTTTCAAGGAATCATGCTCATTAGTTAAATCAAGAGCCTTTTAATTTAATTCATCAAATTCATCAAGTAATGTCATATGATTGCTATCTAAAGTGGAATGATCTTTTCTCATGTATTTATGCTCTTTTTGTAGAGTTAAAGATTAGTTCTTATGGACCTCCAAAAGAGCACTGCTCGTGGATCATGCATACAACTAACCATTGAGGATAGCGGCTCTTACCAGCGAACCCCGTTGGGTAGTAACATACACGACCTGATCACAGTCACGGGTTTCCCCCACCCGATACATTAGCTCGGATGGGGTTTTATTAGAAGTGGGGCCAAGTTTCCCACGGGTGCAAGTCACCGTGGTTAATTACATCTCAAACCAGGGCCTGAGAAAACTCTTGATTAAGGATCATATATTATCCCTCCCAAAGTGGGATTGGCATAAGGGTGTAGACTAAGAAGTCCTACTCAAAAGGAAGAAAGGTCCAAATTGCTAAATCCACATACGGGGTTCACACCAGCATTCAGAGGATCTAGAGTACTAAAAAGAAACTTGAGAAAATAAAAGTCAGGCAATCTACACATACGTGAGATAAAAGATGGAGGTGGCGTCATCCTGTGATGCAGATAAGTAGGATTTAAATTCCCTGAAAGGAAGGGACCTACCCATTATTAGGCATAATACGAGACTGAGTGTATTTTCTTCGAACCCTAAATCTAAGTTGGTTTTAGTGTTCTACGCGCACTAAAATCCATGTCCTAACTAATGTAGTGCAAAATTTGGACTTTCCCGGCCTGGATTGGGGAGCCAGCTAACTACCTAATTGCTTTAAAAACATGTAGTCTAGTCATTTATGAGAGATGGGTGGATGGTACAGTTTTTAGAAATAGGACTGACATCTAGAGAATTTCCTAATTGGTCCTAGACTTATGTAGGTCGAATGCTTTAGCTAATGCAATTAAATGTTAATTAGTTGGTAACTAATGTAATGCATGCTGGTTAAAGAGGCTAAATTAAATATGCATCAGATTTTAAAAACATTATTATTATAAAATAATTTTTAGAAGGAGACTAGACTTTCCCAAGTCTGGCACCTCATCCTCATAGGCCAGATTATCCGGACTCTACCCGCAGGTGAGGAAGTGTCTCATAAGAAGGGGAGAGAAGAATGCATTAATATGCATGCGACCTCGGACGATTCTGATAGTTCCCTAAATTCATTATATTTATATGTTATTTAAACCTTCAAATTTAAATATTAGTTATGAGTAGAAAAATTTTGTAGTCCTTAAAGAGCCTAATGATATCTAGGCTAAAACAAAGATCGACATGCAAATCGCCAACAAACTAGGAAAAACAAGCAAACCTAGAGGCACACAGCACAAGTAAAAAAAAAAATCAATATAAATAAACCAATTAATAAATGTCCATAGGCTAACTACCCTTTAATTAAAAACTAGGGTATGTAGAAAAGTAAAGTGGCTGGGCACCACTGCAACAACCTGAATTTCTAAGCCTATGACTGACGCATAAGGAGAGACTTTGAGTTTAGGTCCAAAAAGTCACTACGAGAAATAACCTAGATCTATGGTTTCTAACACTTTAGGTAAATACTAGAGTTGCTAGATAGGTAGTTTGCTGGATTTGTAGTTACTTATGCAAAGATATGAATTTTCTATGTTTCAAGCCCTAGACTATTGGATGGGGTGACCAGAAAGTTGACTTTCTAAATTAGGTTAGTTTCTGGAATCCTAATATTTTTAATAAATACTAGACCCTAATTGGAATTGAATGCAAGTAAGTTTGCCTAATTTGGAATTTTCTATAATTAGTTACGAATTTCTAAACTTTGGGTATTTATGGAATTGTTTAAATTATCTAGTAAGGGTTGATTTTATGGTTTTGATCCAAATAAGCTCCAAACTGATTGGAATCACCCCTAAAGGTCAGGAATGACCTGAGAAGGTGTTCTCAAGTGTTTAGAGAAAATTTGGAATTTATTTAATAATTTTTAATGATTTATTAGGGGCAAGAAGGTAATTTTCATTTAAGGTTAAATAAACTCCCCCTCACAAGATCCTCTCTAGCTTCTAGAGAGAGAAGCTCTGCATTTTTTTTTAGAGAGAGAAAGATTTTTTGAATCTTTATGTTTTGCGGGTTCTTGTCTCTGACCATGGTGGCTTCCGTCCGGTTGCCGTCTGATCCTCCGGATCACCATCGACTTGCTGATCTTCAGCCTTTATCTATTCAATCCGTTCCAACGTTATCTCCTCATTCTTCCATCCCCGGTAATGACGTTTGTTTGAATTTAAGATCAGGATCTAAACCTCTGATCATTAGAGAAGGATTTGGATCTATCGCACATCATGATAAGCCAATTTCATTTGTAGAAGGGAAGGGTAAGGGCCAGGTTGTTTCTTCGACCTCAGCGCTTGGTCTTCATGATCGTACCCTTACCCCAGCTGTTAGCTTTGTTTCTAATGGATTTACCTTCGGATCTCTGGGTCATTAAGTTTTGGATTCTTCAAATCTGATTTCCAATAAGCCGACCAATATCTCTGTTGGTTCTCTTAATCGTGTTTCTGCGACTTATTCCATGAATTTTGAAAAACCAGTTGCTGCTCAGAACTTTACTGTTCCATTGGTTGTTAATAACACAGAGAAATCCGTGGATGGTACGAACAACCTGAAGAACTCTTTTCTCAATGCCTAGAGAAAGCCTAATGATATCAAACTAGATTTTGATATTAATTCAATTGAAATGTCTTCTGATGGAGTAGCGGTAAAATTGAATTCAGAGCATGAACTTGCTAACTCCAAGATCCTCTCCAACTCTATTGTTCTAAAGGTTTTGGGGAAGCATATCCCATTCTCGATTTGTAGCATCGAGCTCTGAAAACAATGGAATCAATTTGGTAACTTTCACTTAACTTCCTTAGGCCTGAATTGGATTCTCTGCTTGTTTAAGTCCCCTAATGCTATGGAAGAAGTTCTAAGTGGGGGTCTGTGCTACATTGGAGGCCACATTGTGGGTTTGACAAATGGTCACCATCCTTTTCGCCTTTATCGCTTAAAGGATTAAGCGCCCTAGTTTGGATTCGCTTTCCATTACTGCCATTACATTGTTGGGACGAAGTTAACATCGCCAAAATTGCTTCAAGAATAGGCACTCTGATGTTCTTGGATGGAAATTCTCTCAACTGGAGGAAGAAGGAATTTGCACGCATCTGCGTGCATATTATCCTTGAATCCAAACTGCCTTCAGGAGTCTGGGTAGATGGTTTGGGTGGAAGATTCTTCCAAAAGGTTAAATATGAAAAGCTGTCTTCTTTTTGCTTTCATTGTGCCAGAATTGGACACTTGAAATCTGAATGTCCTGAGTGTGTGTTCAAGTCGGCTGAGCACAGCACCGAACCAAAGGAGAATGCCAACCAGGACACCTCTCACACCAGCCTTCAGGAGAATTATGGGCCGTGGATTCATGTTAAAATCAAAAGGAGGCCGAATCAAATAGGGAATCGTATGGGATACAGGAAGAAGGAAGATAACCATCAGGAGAATCAACTTGCTGCTAGTAGTAACATCTCTAGCAATCCAGATAAGTCTTCTTTGGTGGAGACATTGAAAGAGGGTAGTGATAAATTAATGGTGAATGCCAATTCAGATGTTGATATATGCTTATCCAACAGCTTCAAAGTCCTTGTTGATGAGGATTTGAGTCAGAGGGTTGATACCATATCAGTTATTCCTGATCCTGGAGGGATTTACGTTCCACATGTTCTACCTGCTGTAAAGGAAGATGTTATATCAGAGGTTTTTGATGATTCTCACGTTCATCCTTATAATCAAGCCCCTCGGGAAGGTGTTGATGACATCTCTTTAGTTCCATTTAGCTCAAAGGAGAACTCTAAGAATGCTTTGAATAAGGATCCAAAGCCTGGCAATGGTAACACCACAAGTGCTGACACGAATTTTAGGGCCACATACACTTCTTTGAATAATACTGATGGGCAAATTGATGTAGCAAAATGTGAAATGTCTGATGTAGGAATCCAAAATTCTACTAAGCTGAAATCTAAACCACAATTAAAATTCCTTGGACCAATTGAACCCTTGTCCAGGAAGAGGAAAGTTGAAGGCAAAGGAAAGGAAAAAGGTGGGGACTTTTCCCCTTCAGTTAATTAATGTCTTCCCTCATCTTTTGGAATTGTAGAGGGGTCGAGAAGAAGGAGAACTCCCTCTACCTTAAGGAGATTATGAAAGATAATGTATTTTTCTTTGTAGGTCTTGTCGAAACTAAACTATCTTTTATTGATAGGAAGATTTTCAATAGGATTATTGGCAACGATTGGGATTTTTTCATCAGCCTGTTGTTGGTACAGCTGGTGGCATTTTGGTTAGGTTGAAGAACAATTTGGAAACTTTCTCTGTAACTGCTCACTCCCCACAATGTGTTTTTGGTGCTTTAAACACTCCCAATAAAGGGCTTTGGAATGTGGCTATGGTTTACGGACACAAAGAGCTGCAGGTCCGAAGAGACCTCTCGAGCAGCCTTGAGCAACTAGTGATGGATGAGATACCTACTATTGTTGGTGGACTTCAATTGTCTTCTTTCCAAGGAAGATAAGAGAGGTGGTAAGAATTTTTGCATGACTAAAGGTCCTAAGGAGATGAAACTCTTCATGGCCAATCATGACCTCCATGACTTGGGTGTGATTGGTCCTAGATTTACTTGTTGCAATAACAAGCAAGGTAATGCAAGAATCTGGTAGCATCTTGATCGTTGCCTGTTGAATTCTACGGCACTTCAGCTTATTCCAATTTCCACTATTAGACACCTTGCGAGGATTGCCTCAGACCACTGCCCCATTGCTTTCAAACTTGATGATGCGCAACACACTAAACTTAAGACTTTTAGATTCAAAAATACTTGGAAATCTTATCCTGCTACTAGGAAAATTATTTCCAATGCTTGGGGTAAACATGATTTTGGTGACGAAGCTGATATCCTTAATAAAAAAATTAAGAGAACTTTGAAATCTCTTTTTTTTTTCTGGAATAGGAACAAGTGTAAGAAATTGAATCTTCTTAAGGAAGAGTTAAAGAGTGACATCCTCAACCTTCAGTTACAAGAGGAAGTCGAAGAAGGTCTTAGTCTCGATAATCTAGCTCTTTTGCGTGGTAAGGTAAGGGAGCTCAACATTACCTTGCTCAGGCTTGAAAGTTCGTTAAGGGATGTTAAGCACTATGAACTTAGTCCCAAGCT